>NC_092227.1:84421511-84524011 GCF_036320965.1 Panulirus ornatus
GTAATTTGGAAACTATACTTTCTAGGATTTTCCAAGTATAGATCACATAACGCTCCTGTCTGCGCCCTGGGGAGTGTAGCCTCAGAGGTTTCAGTCGTTCGCGGTAATTCAGTTTCTTAACCACATTAATATTGGCTGTGAAATATTCATGAGATAATACCATCATTAGTTCTTGTCTTGAAGGTCTGCAGGATCCGGCTACCATCCTTCTGCATGAAGCAACCGTTGTTTTGTTGTGTTCGCTGAGGGTTCGGTCGCCAGACATTTGGTTCAAACGTCTTTCACATTATTCAACTGGTTTATGATATTGTGTCTGTCCGGTATTCTGTACTGTTTCTGATTTCTTCCGTTTCTTCATACTGAAGTTGAAACTTGTTTCCACTGAAAAGCATGTTGTACTAGGTTGGCAAGTTATGTATCACGAGAGCATGTTGTAGTGGAATGCCCAGTTATGTATCAAAAAAGCATCTTGCTGAATAATTCCTAATCCATGAACTTGCATGTTGTAATATATAATTAGCTAGAAGACAGTTGATTTCCTTATCTATTTCACAAATGCGAGAGTCTGGAAACAGACTGGGGACAATGTCAACTTTTGAGACTTGCTCACTCACATATTCCTCCGGCTTGCTTCTGGAGAGATTATGATCAAATCGAGGCCTTCTTTCCAGACGAACCATCCTCATTTCTTTTACATTTACTCGCGATGAACTTCCTCAACAAAGAAACATACCCACTTTGGAATTCGTCGAAGTCCTCTTGCAAGCTGATGCAATTTCCCTCATGACCTTTGCATAATCTGAAAACATGGGAAGGGGTAGGATGTCCGTGTCTTCAAGCACGTCACTTAACATAGATTAAGAGCAGTGGTCCCGAGACAGAACCCTGGGGAACTCCGCTGAGGGATCCTCAGGCACGTGTTCTTCCTTTCCTTCCACTCAGATATAATCTGTCCAGTAAAGGAGTCCTCCCCCCACCCCCAGTCCTTATTCCTGCCTGATGATCCGGGTTCTTAATCAGCCTCCCGAGTGGTACAGTGTCAAATGCTTATGTGTGTGTGTGTGTGTGTGTGTGTGTGTGTGTGTGTGTGTGTGTGTGTGTGTGTAAATTCTCGAACCCAACATGACGGCCGTCAATACAATACAGGTTTCTTCCTCCGAAACCCACACGGCCATGTCGACGACCAACACACACACACACTCACTCTCCTGCCTCAGTTCCCACCGACAAGGCACTGGCTCTTGACACATTGCCACAACACTTCAGACTACCACAAACACTGCGGGCTCATCATATCACCCCAAGACATACTCATGTTTCTTTTAAACACCAGGAGAGAGAGGAAAAAAAAAAAAACATCGTATCTCCAAGGGTGGAAGCTGGCTGGCAACCTGGTGTGTCATACTGTTGAACACGTCTCTTGCATATCATTAAAAAAAAATCTAAATTCGTCTGGCAAGGTCGTTCCCTTTCCCAAGCATACGAGCGTCATGTACTTGTTCGCATCACTCACACTGCACCCTTAACTGTCCCCCATCTGTCACTCTTCATACTGCCTGACTCACCCCTAGACTCATATGATGATAATGTGTGTCACACCACCCACCACTACCTCCCACAAGGCGAGCATATAGCAGGGAGGACGTGAACCATTACCCACCCGACAACTACCGTCATCCTGAAGTGGGAAGGGAAGATGGGTATACAGCAGCAGCAGCAGCAGCAGTGTAGGGGTAGCCCAACATCCTACTTCCCCGTTACACACACACACACACACACACACACACACACACACACACACCTCCCTTGGAAACACTCAGCTTTATGAAACCTACTGACAACAATATAAAGAGAAAAACTTAACGAAGCTTAACACGAAGCAAAACAAGAGGAGGAGGGGAAACGCCTCAGCTTGAGCTGTAACATCAAGAGTGAGTCAAACGGAGGAGGGACGATGACCCTTGGGGAGGAGGAGGAGGAGGAGGGGCTGTGGAGGGGTGCCTCCTCGCGTATCCATGCGATCCGGAGAGGGAGGGAGGGAGGGAGGGAGTCAGGAGAGGGAGGAAAGGAGTGAGGGAGGAGGAGAAGGAGGAGGAGGAGGAGGAGGAGGAACCACCATCCTTACATGTGGCGGTGCACCAGCACCCACCAGCACCAGCAGCAGCGAGCTCCACTTGTCTTCTATGGGCTTCCCGAAGCCCACGACGGTGGTGAGGACGAGCGATGGTCTTGCACCTTGACCCACGTCAGTCTCGTGACGTGCCATCCGACAGTATCCTCCCCAACACTACGACGGGGAAGCACGAAGTCTGGGGTCGTACGTACGCACGTGAAGACCGTCGCACCCACACACAACACAGACATCCGGGCAGTGTTTTCGAAGCCCGAACATGAATTTCCACAAGTGTTTATCACATAGTCAAGTAAAAAATCTGACAATATAATTCAACGCGGCGTTTCAGAAGAAAACATGGGTTGGTTGGGTGGTTGTTTGGGCTTCAGGCCAATCAACTGCCAAGGTTATTAAGGCCGTTAACGTAAAGTTACATATGTCAACCAAAAAAAAAAAAATCTTTAAAACACTTTAATAACACTTTCTTCAAGTGTTAAAGATAATTCTTAGGACCACGTACTCTTTAACACCTTATTCAGGTGTCAGAGATAATTCTATGACCACGTACACTTTAACATCTTCAGGTGTTAAGAGATAATTCTATGACCACGTACACTTTAACATCTTCTTCAGGTGTTAAAGACGATTCTATGACCACGTAAACTCTTACTCTGCAGAAGAAAACATCTTACGAATAAACTCTCAAAACTGCCAGCGTAGTTGTTCTTCTTCCTATTGTTCTCCACTCTCTCTCCTACACGACCGATGCAATAAAGTGCAGGGAAGGTGGCATTTAGTGGAGACGCCTGCCGCACCTCCGACCAAACGTGCAAATTTGGTTGCCACTGTATCAACCCCCACCCCTACCCTCCCTCGCCCCTTCATCTGATATGCCAATGCACTTTGTCCTGTGCCCCAGCAACGCCTACTGCCCAATAATTCACCCTACGCTCTCTCTCTCTCTCTCTCTCTCTCTCTCTCTCTCTCTCTCTCTCTCTCTCTCTCTCTCTCTCTCTCTATCTATCTATCTATCTATCTATCTCTATCTATCTATCTATCTATCTATCTATCTATCTATCTCTCCTTCCGTTACCTGTGCAGCCAGTTCGCGTCGACACGTCCGCTCCATACATAGTCCTGCCCCGCTGGGACGTATGTACAGCCACCTCCTGGTACCGCAAGGAGGTATGTGTGTGTTTATCACTTTCACGCACGGGGACGCCTGCTGCCGGGGCCATGCGCCGCCTGACGACCACCAGTGTGTGTGTGTCTGTGGCGCGGCCATGACGCAACCATGGTTCCCTATATCATCCTATCTACTACCTCCACAACACACACACACACACACACACACAAAATATTTAGGATCGTGTGCGTGTGTGTGTGTGTGTGTGTGTGTGTGTGTGTGTGTGTGTGATTACTAATTTGTACTGTAAGGGGAGGGAGTTGCTCACTCGTGAGGGTCCTATTTATTCAACGTTCTCTACTTCCGTACTTTATTTTTTTATAATTTCTATATGCTGTCTGCATCCTAACCATGTCCTCAGTCACCTTATTCCATTCATCCACCATTCTCTTAATTCAATAACATATCGTCTGGCTGCTATACCCCAACATCTCTCGAAGAACTGCTGTGTCTACCATCAGTCGATTGATGGATGTGATCATATCACTCCTCACTCGTCTCTCTTTCAAGGTGGGCAAATTTAAGGCCCCCAAGCCTTTCCCCACTATAACTCGACTCCATTAATACCGGTACCATCTTTGCTGCCCTCCTGTGGTTCTTCTTTAGGCGCGGTAACAAAACTTGAGAAGCATATTCTAGCTTTGGCCTTAATAAGAAAGATACGAACAGCATGTTATCTACTTCCATATCAATGAACCTTTATGATAAAGATATGAACAGCTTGTTATCTACTTCCGTATCAATGAACATTTATGATAAAGATACGAACAGCTCGCTATCTACTTCCATATGAATGAACCCGAATGTCATTCTGCTATTAGCTAGCATACAGTTGGTCTAAGGCCTTACCTATTCTCCTCAGGTGGGACTCTGGTGACACGAGTCTCCAAAAATCTTTTTGCCTGAATACGTTTGTAGGTCGCGATGGGAAGTGGAAAGCACGGAGGATTGCTTCAGCCTTCAAAGGGACGAACCTTAGAAGCCTCCAAAAGTCCGTGTCATCCACGGATTCCTGCGGCTTATTTCCTACTAGGCAATAATCATGCCCAGGTCTCTGTTGCTGGTGGCCCATCCACATTACTTTAACGTTGGCTCAGGATGAACTTCCATCAACCGTGTATCACCCCAGTTCTGGAGTCTGTCTAAGTCCCCTTGTCAGCCGATGCAATCCTCTGTGCTTTCCACTTCCTCGTGACCTTTAGATCACTTGCAAACATATTCAGGTAAATGCACACACCTGCCTAGTCATTAACATTCATATATATATATATATATATATATATATATATATATATATATATATATATATATATATATATATACATATATATATCTTTTTTTTTTTTTTGCTTTGTCGCTGTCTCCCGCGTTTGCGAGGTAGCGCAAGGAAACAGACGAAAGAAAATGGCCCAACCCACCCCCATACACATGTATATACATACGTCCACACACGCAAATGTATATACATACCTACACAGCTTTCCATGGTTTACCCCAGACGCTTCACATGCCCTGATTCAATCCACTGACAGCACGTCAACCCCAGTATACCACATCGCTCCAATTCACTCTATTCCTTGCCCTCCTTTCACCCTCCTGCATGTTCAGGCCCCGATCACACAAAATCTTTTTCACTCCATCTTTCCACCTCCAATTTGGTCTCCCTCTTCTCCTCGTTCCCTCCACCTCCGACACATATATCCTCTTGGTCAATCTTTCCTCACTCATTCTCTCCATGTGCCCAAACCATTTCAAAACACCCTCTTCTGCTCTCTCAACCACGCTCTTTTTATTTCCACACATCTCTCTTACCCTTACGTTACTTACTCGAACAAACCACCTCACACCACACATTGTCCTCAAACATCTCATTTCCAGCACATCCATCCTCCTGCGCACCACTCTATCCATAGCCCACGCCTCGCAACCATACAACACTGTTGGAACCACTATTCCTTCAAACATACCCATTTTTGCTTCCGAGATAATGTTCTTGACTTCCACACATTCTTCAATGCTCCCAGGATTTTCGCCCCCTCCCCCACCCTATGATTCACTTCCGCTTCCATGGTTCCATCTGCTGCCAGATCCACTCCCACATATCTAAAACACTTTACAATTTTGCGCGTGATCAAGATATTCCTGAGTCCATGGGGAAAATGAAACACGATAAGTTCCCAAGTGCTCTTTCGTGTAATAATCACATCATCAGGGGAGACATGAGAGAAAATATAACAGTCAGATGATATACATCTTCAGCACAGATGACAAAATTTCAAAAATACCATGAGCCGTATATGGGCCAAGACCTTCCTGCATCCTGGTGATGTCTTTCCTATAAATCTAAATACCTTCCAAGACCACCCCCCAACCCCCATTCCATCTCATTATTGTTGGAGCTATGGTGTCTTCCATTGCGAAAACCCTTCGTGAATTTTTCATGTAGTTCTTCACATATCCTTACATCATCTCGACAAATCTTCCCTCCGAATCCCCTAATACGCCTAAGCAGCTTCTCTTCAACTTACAATTCACCCCCTGATGAAGTTACGAAAACGTTCTGGATTTTCTCACTTGCATTGTCCCCATTACCCTTTCAAAGCTTCTTTGTTCCTCCTCAATTATCTTGCTATATTTGTTCTTTGCTTTCATATACCTTACAAATGCTGGCTGGCTAAAGTGCTGGTTATTCATGAATCAAAGCGAATCTTGCTCTACTGCTTTTTAACATCTTTTATTGAATCATTCCTCCATCTTTCTTAATCTTCCATCTATATATAAAGTCAGAGATACTTACGTTCTTAATCCTTCACTGTAAATTTCACAGAACCTTCCGCAAACACACACACACACACACACACACACACACACACGTCACTGACGTACAAGCAGACTTAACCATCACACACACACACACACACAGGCACCGCCCAGCACAAATCATGAGAAGAGGCCTTAAATTTGTCCACCTTGGAAAAAAAAAAAAAAGTAAAGGGTGGCCTCATTAGAATCTTCAAGTTTTTTTTGACCAATCCGATAGTGTCAACGATGAGCAGGTCTTCCAAAGATGCATGGGCAGTACAACAGCAGGCCATGAGATAAAATCAAACAAGAAACTTTTCTGAAACGATTCGATAATGTACCTGATACACCGTAAAAAAAATAAAGTAAGGTAAAGTACGACCCATCTGTGAGGGGAAGGGGTGGGTGTCCTCCTCCAAACAAGTACATGTAGTGGAATATATTGCATGATGAATTTTCTGCACGTGTACAACAAAGGTTGTATGACACTGGAGAGAGAGTCCAAGACGTGGGGACCACTTGAGTGTAAAACTCTCCACGTACTGCACAAATGGGTAATTACGTAGGGAAACACCATGGAACGTACGATGAAGGAAATTCTAAAAATGCCAGCACCATTCCGTGCAAAGTGTGCCAGACCAGCTAGTGTGTGGTGATAACGTAGGCCTATCAGCCGCGGCCTTCAACAGCCTGATTGAGCTTAGTCTCATGCCAAGCTGAGGGGGTATATAGGACATCTGAAACCCCCGTGAGGTAGGGTAAGGTCCCAAACCTGCCTGTAGGGGGAAAAGACCACTGACAGCATCGTAAAGGTATACGAAAGGTAAGGTAAGGTAAGGTAAAGTTTCAGTCCCAGCTATAGGGGTAAAAGACCTCCCACACCAGCGTAAGATATAAGTAAGGTAAGGTCCCAGACCCAGCTGTGGTTGTAAATCTCCGAAACCATCGTAAGGTAAGGGCCTTGACCCAGTTGCGGGGGAGTAGAAGACCTCTGAAAACATCGCAAGGTCAGGCAAGGGAAGGTCTCAAACACAGCCAGGGAGGGAATAAGACCTCCAAAATCAACGGAAGGTATTTGTAAGATAAGGTCCAAGACCAACATGTGGTGGTAAAAGAACTCCGAAACCATTTCAAGAAACGTACGGCAAGGTTTCATACCAAAGCTCTCCGAGTAGAAAGATCTGTCAAATTACAGTAAGAAATACGTAAGGTAAGGCTAAGTAAGACCCAGTTCTTATATAAGGAAAGGGTAGAAGTCCTCCAAAAGCCATCGTAAAAAGCCCACTTCCTCATTCAGGTATCATCTGAAATTCTGATCAAAAATGCAAGTTACTCCTATCCAATATTCTCATTTTCTATTTTGTTTATTTGTGTATCATGGAAAACGGAAGTTTCAAATCTAAGTAAACAATGTGGCGTGAATAAGGGCACCTCGCTAATTTCCCTCCCTATATTACTCCAAATTCTAAATTGCCATTACAGAACATACATCAAAAACAAAACTACATACGCACAAACACAAGCTAAAGAAAGATATATAAAGACAAAGTTACATTACACAAAAAAAGGCTACACACACATCAACATAAAACTCTACATATACTAACACATGGCTAAACGCACCCATTCAAAAAGCTCAACTCATACCAACACAAGGGAAAAAAAAGGCTCAACGCACTAACACAAGACTGAACACCCTAACATAAGGCTCTACTCACACACATACATAAGGTTAAATAGACATCACCACAAGGCTTAGCACACACTAACACAAGGTTAGAAACACACCAACATACTAAAAAATAAGGTCAATCACACTCCAACAGAAGACTTAACACACCAACAAAAGACTAAACACACAAACACAAGGCAAAACACACACAACACAGTGATACACATACATTCACACCAACGTAAAGTAAAACAGACACCAACACAATGCTATAACACACACACACACACACACACACACACACACACACACACATCTATCAACACAGGAGTAAACAAACTCCCACCCAAGTATATGACACACATTTCAAAATAAAAATAACAGCAACACATGGTTATAACACACACACACACACACATACACATCAACATAGGACTCAAGACTAAACACACTCTAACGCAGAGCTATAAAAAATAAACACATTAACACAGGACTTAATACACACTCCGCCACAATACTATTACATAACATACGTCAACACGGGACTAATCACACACACACACACACACACACACACACACACACACAAGGCAGCCGCGGCCACACGTCATTCACAACTCCACACACACAAATCAGCGCACGCCCCCAGCCCCTAGCTCAGCTGATGCTCACGTCACGTCTCCAGTTCTGGGAAGACGCGTGCCTGGCGCATCAATTCTCCAGCAACTAATCTCTCTCCGCACAGAGAAAACATGCCGCAAGTGCATACACACTGACCTGTTGAGAATATTAAACAATATCTGGTACGTGACTAGAGACAAATCCTCGGGGAGGTGCATGCGTGGTACATCCTGATGATGGAGGAGGACTGAGGAGAATGTGGTTATACAGCGCACACACGCACACACGCACCGTCAGGAAGCACCTGCCGCGCTGGGCACGCCTTACACACTGCCACACTCCCAGCCCCTCACCCGCTCTTCACCTCACACATCCAATATTCTGTATGTCTTCCCTCTCCTGAATCATTTCAAGCGGTATCTTTTCTAGTTTCCTTTCTTACGTATTTAAATATATATATGATGCAATAAATTCACAGAGGTGTGATATATATGCTGATAACCATGAGAAAAATAAAATGAAACAGAAAGTCCCGAGTGCAATTTCGTGTATTACATCTTCAGGCGAGAACTTGCAATATGGAATATGGTTATTCCTTGTTCTCCCCTGAAGATGTAGCATACGAAAGTGCATGGCGGTTAAGTATAATAATAATAATAATAATAATAATAATAATAATAATAATAACATAATATACTATGCATAATATACTATACATGTGATTGTTATGGACAATCACATGTTTACCAAATAACGTCCTAGCTTCGTCTCTTCGATGTATATCAACTGACTTATATTTCTCTCTTGTGTCTCCCCTGATGATGTGATTATTACACGAAAGTGCACTTGGGAACTTATCGTGTTTCATTTTCCCCGTGGACTCATAGGAATATATATATATATATATATATATATATATATATATATATATATATATATATATATATATATATATATATACATATATATATATATATATATATATATATATATATATATATATATATATATATATATAAAGTGTGGTAAAGTGTGTGGAAGAAGAAAGTTAAGAGTAAATGTGAATAAGAGCAAGGTTATTAGGTACAGTAGGGTTGAGGGTCAAGTCAATTGGGAGGTGAGTTTGAATGGAGAAAAACTGGAGGAAGTGAAGTGTTTTAGATATCTGGGAGTGGATCTGGCAGCGGATGGAACCATGGAAGCGGAAGTGGATCATAGGGTGGGGGAGGGGGCGAAAATTCTGGGGGCCTTGAAGAATGTGTGGAAGTCGAGAACATTATCTCGGAAAGCAAAAATGGGTATGTTTGAAGGAATAGTGGTTCCAACAATGTTGTATGGTTGCGAGGCGTGGGCTATGGATAGAGTTGTGCGCAGGAGGATGGATGTGCTGGAAATGAGATGTTTGAGGACAATGTGTGGTGTGAGGTGGTTTGATCGAGTGAGTAACGTAAGGGTAAGAGAGATGTGTGGAAATAAAAAGAGTGTGGTTGAGAGAGCAGAAGAGGGTGTTTTGAAGTGGTTTGGGCACATGGAGAGGATGAGTGAGGAAAGATTGACCAAGAGGATATATGTGTCGGAGGTGGAGGGAACAAGGAGAAGAGGGAGACCAAATTGGAGGTGGAAAGATGGAGTGAAAAAGATTTTGTGTGATCGGGGCCTGAACATGCAGGAGGGTGAAAGGCGGGCAAGGAATAGAGTGAATTGGAGCGATGTGGTATACCGGGGTTGACGTGCTGTCAGTGGATTGAATCAAGGCATGTGAAGCGTCTGGGGTGAACCATGGAAAGCTGTGGAGGTATGTATATTTGCGTGTGTGGACGTATGTATATACATGTGTATGGGGGGGGTTGGGCCATTTCTTTCGTCTGTTTCCTTGCGCTACCTCGCAAACGCGGGAGACAGCGACAAAGTATAAAAAAAATATATATATATATATATATATATATATATATATATATATATATATATATATATATATATATATTGGAAAGGATCACAATTTTGCGCGTGATCAAGATATTCCTATGAGTCCACGGGGAAGATGTGTTTCATTTTCCCCGTGGACTCATAAGAATATATATATATATATATATATATATATATATATATATATATATATATATATATATATATATATATATACATTATATATATAATTATATATGTATATATATATATATATATATATACATATATATATATATATATATATATATATATATATATATATATATATATATATATATATATATATATATATGCAACAGTCACCACAAGGAAAGAGAAAATAAAAACGGTGACTACTTTCCTTTAATACATCCTCAGACAGACTCAGTCTGATGACATATTAAACGAAAGTAGTTTTTATTTTCTCTTCCCAGAGGTGATTTTTACATATATCTCTTCAGCGTTGAACAATGTAAGGAAGTCGAGAACGTTATCTTGGAAAGCAAAAATGGGTATGTTTGAAGGAATAGTGGTTCCAACAATGTTATATGGTTGCGAGGCGTGGGCTATAGATAGAGTTGTGCGGAGGAGGGTGGATGTGCTGTAAATGAGATGTTTGAGGACAATATGTGGTGTGAGGTGGTTTGATCGAGTAAGTAATAATAGGGTAAGAGTGATGTGTGGTAATAAAAAGAGTGTGGTTGAGAGAGCAGAAGAGGGTGTTTTGAAGTGGTTTGGTCACACGGAGAGAATGTGTGAGGAAAGGTTGACAAAGAGGATATATGTGTCAGAGGTGGAGGGAACGAGAAGTAGGAGACCAAACTGGAGGTGGAAAAATGGAGTGAAAAAGCTTTTGAGTGATCGTGGCCTGAACATGCAGGTGAGTGAAAGGCGTGCAAGGAATAGAGTGAATTGGAACGATGTGGTATACCGGGGTCGACGTGCTGTCAATGGATTGAACCAGGACATGTGAAGATTCTGGGGTAAACCATGGAAATTTTTGTGGGGCCTGGATGTGGAAAGGGAGCTGTGGTTTCGGTGCATTATACATGACAGCTAGAGACTGAGTGTGAACGAATGAGGCCTTTGTTGTCTTTTCCTAACGCTAACTCGCGCACATGGGGGGTAGGGGGTTGTTATTTCACGTGTGGCGGGGTAGCGAGGTAGCGCCAGGAAACAGACGAAGAATGTCCCATCCACTCATAAACTCATACATATGCATAAACGCCCATACACGCTCGTAACGCAGGACCCACTCTAAAGGAAATATTGGGACACCCCCCATTAACTGGCATCCTCCACATCCTTCCTACCACGCCACACACTTCATTAATATTCGGAGAGCGCGCTCGTGGTAACCCAAGACGAGAGAAAACCATCAGCAAACAAACACGCGGCAGTTCATTACGACAATGCCTGTAAATTGGATGAAGTTTTGACACCAATATCTACTACGGCTTCGCTAAACTGGAACGGTCAGCCTATCAAGCAGCGTTACCAGGTGTGGCTGTGATATCCGCATATCATGAAGCACCGCCAGCAAAATCACACGAAATGAAGACTGATAAAAACCCTCCCAAGCACATATGAGGCACCATTATAAAACATTATGAAGAAAAAAAAAGCTATCACGAAATACCAAAAGCACATTATACAAAACGGAATATAATTAACCCCATATAAATATGACATACCATACACAGTAGAAAAAAAAAATCATATGTCATCTTTATGAAGTATAAGACTCACATTTTTACAAAACAGAAACATATCTACTTTTTCAAAACATATCAGCTCATGATCAACGGGAGGGAGAGGCGAGAGGGAGGAGGAGGAGGAGGAGGAAGGAAAAACATAGATCTTTACGCGGAACAATGTAGCCCAGCAACGGGATCATCATGAGTGGCCTTGACTTAACCTTCCACGTATTGCAAAAGTAATGAGTGTGCTGGCCGGCCTGAAGGTCGCAGCGCACCACACTATCCCTCTCCCCGGCACCCACTACGATATACGTACCTGACCCCAACCAACGCCACGAAACGAAGGGAAATGTAACAGAAAATCTGAAACGAAAAGCGACAGTATGTTGCTGCTATACAGATGAACTAGTGATGGAGTGTTCCAAAAGGAACTGCAAAAAAAAAAGGGGGGAAAATGACGATTCTGCTGATCTTTCTTTTCGTGGCCTCTGGTCCTCCTGTGTACTTACTTCTGATACTAGGCCACGTAGGTGTACCTCCCTGACGTCAAGCCACGCGTGTGAACCTACCGGAAAACACCAGAAACACAGAACCCTGACGACAACGGATCTCTATACAAAGACGCACCTGTGGCTCGACATAACCTGGAACTTTATGTAATGTACTGAATATGTCTTCAACAATGCTTGATAAAACAAGTTACAAATAAAATAAGAAACGCTCATATTTCGTGGGAATTATATTTTTCGATATCTACAAACAAAATCCACGACTGTATAGGAATTTATAAGAAACACCCAGTAATATCTTACAGTAAACGGAAGTTGAGATGAAACATTATATCTGTGAGGTTTTACTAGTATTTTTCCACTTGCATTTTTACCTCAGTGAAAAACATTATATCTGCGAGGTTTTACTAGTATTTTTCACCTTGCATTTTTACCTCAGTGAAAAACAACGTATAAATCTAAGGTGATTGTCATACAAAAAAAAATCTTTCCAACAATGAAATTCGAAGTGACAAAATTCGAAAGATAAAAACTGACAACACTTAAACATTCAAGAGTTATCTAAATAACTGCTTTAGATTTCTCGATATGCTAAAAGGGTAGGAATCAAATCAAACTAAACTCGTTTTTGAATGGCATTCAAACTCATGCTTGGAACAGGAGTGGAACGAACGATCTATACAAGACACAGCTCACCACAGACTTCGGTGGCCTTCTAACCTCATAGCTTTGTCCGCAAAGAAGCTGTCGTGTTACTCCTCCCTGCCTTAGTCAAAATGCCATAGGTCTTGGACCACCATCCTACATGACCGCAACATCCTGGCTATTCCGGTACGCTTTCCGACGTCCAAGGACTCCACTCACGGCCCTTTTCAAATTCCGTGTTGAAGTCCATCGTCTAATAGTATTAAACAACACACGACAAAGGTTCCAATAATACCATTCGTAATGACAGCGCTGTAGTTTAAATAGTTCATAATGACGCTAAAATCCCACTCTTAAAAGTTCAACTTACCTAGATACCCAAACAGCTCGGCAGGTTAGCAGTGAGTTGGTTTACTACTTGAAAGCGTTAAGCAAAATGCCTCAAATCCTCTTTGGAATCAGAGATTATATCCAATATTTTGCATCAAGAAAAGAAGTCAATATCTTTACAATTTTTCCCTTCCCTTTTTTTCCCTTCTTTCCTTTCTAATGACCTCTCCCAAACGCAAACAAATCCTACCGATTTCCCCAACTCGTAAAAGCAAAATGTTCTCCCCGTAAATCAATAGAAAAAGCCTCAAACAAACCCCTCAAATTCTCTCAGCCATATATGATTCCACCTGAGATCAATGCCTCTAATCATATGTCAATAATAACCATTACAAAAAAATAAATCCACCTACACAATGTACTTCACAGTACAAAACTAGTGAATGGTATATATGTACTTTACTCTTTCGTTCCCTTTACACATTTTGTGCATTTTTTTTTTTTTTTTCATTTACACGCGTGACGTTGCTGTGCCTGGCTGGGACAATGAATAAGCAATATAGAGATGTAATATTCAGTGAATGGCTACATGATCCTGCACTCCAGAACATTCGAACTTTGAAGGCCACTATAGAAATACCATAGATGCCTGCCATCGTTTAATAACATACGTTTTCTTTGTGATATCTTAATGTTTTTATTTCATAATTCTTATATTTTCTTTGAACTTTTCTTTGAGCTACAGTTAATTTAATAAACCGTTACCAACAATTGAATAAACTGTTAGCTCCAGTTTACTTCCAGTTTACTTCACAAGCAGTAAGCTAGATATTTGTATAAACTAATATCGTCTGCAGTTAATTGTGCAAACAGTTGCATCAGTTAACTGAACAAAATCCTTATCCGCATTAGCTGTATATAAAGTCACCTGCAGTTATTTGTATAAACTGTATTAAACATAAGCTGCAATCTATTACATACATCGTTAGCTGCAATTGTATTACACCTTTACCGGCAGCAATTAACTGTATAAACCCTTCGCAACAGTTTACTGTTTAATTCGTTAACTTCAGCTAACTGTGTATAAGCCGTAAGCATCAGTTTATTGTATAAAGCTTTAGCTGCAACTGAATATACCGTTGGCAACGGTTTACTTTATAAATCGCGATATACTTTACTAAATAAAGGGTTATGAACTGTATAAACAGTTAAGCTACAGTTTAATGTACAAAAAAAAAATAGCTGCACTTAATTGTATAAACCGTTACGGTAGCTTTTAAAATACTTCAGCGCCACGACGGTGCGACCCTTGGGTATAACAGCCCGCCCTTTAAACCTGGCCCTTAGGGAGATCAGGTTAAAAGACACGCCATCATACCCAAGGGTCGCACCGCCGTGCTCAAGGGTCGCACAGCCGTGCGCACGGGTCATGTCTTCCTATACACAGATCACACCGTCGTGCTGTGCTCTTAGGGTCGCTCCGTCAAGCCCCATGGTGTGGCACAGCCGTGCTCAAGGGTCGCACAGCCGTGCGCATGGGTCAATGTACATCTTCGTGCACACAGATCCTACCGTCGTGCTCTGCTCGTGGGGTCGCTCCGTCGAGCCCGAGGGGTGGTGCAGCCGTGCTCAACGGGTCGTACGTACGTACCAAGTCGAGCTAATGGGGGTTAAGTCTCCCTTTGGGGTCAGGCAAGTGGGTGGCGTCGGGGGTATAGCAGCGATCACGCTGTGGGCGAGGAAGGAACCACCTAAGTGTCAGGTGAAGCTGTGCAAGTGCCGAGCTGGCTCCAGCCAAGCTGCCTTGGTCACCGAGGCCGCCATCCCCGTGACCACCGGCACACACACACACACACACACACACACACTAGCTTATGCCAGGTGTGTGTGTGTGTGTGTGTGTGTGTGTGTGTGTGTGTGTGTGTGTGTACATATACTGTATACAGGAGTAAAAGACACGGTACATACACACAAGGTTAAGAAAGAGACAACACGAGTGTGTAAGGCTCTATCTTCGCAATATACATACAATAATCACATACGTACACTAAAGATAAGGCTAAAGGAGTGGAGAACTGGAACTCCATTCCCCTACAGTACACACAGGTAATTCGGCACATAAGGGAAGTACGAGTGATGAGGAGGAGGACTGCATGGACTTACTATGGGACTTAATCAATCTCCTAAATTCTCACATATACATTTGATGCAATTCTACCGAAGTAGTAAATACCAAGTCATTAATGAGGGTGGGTCAAGACGAGAGACCTGTAGATAAATATGATCTAGCACGAACTACACAGCAGGAATTTGTTTGTGAGAGAGGGATAGGGGAGTCGACGCTGCCCCTAACTTGTCATCAGGACTCAACGTTTGACGAACTTTACAGGAGACAAATTGTCTGCTGGTAATTATCAGAATCGCAATCAAGACTACGGATAATGAAATAATCAGCAAATTGTTAACAAAGTCTATTCAGTTAAAATCAAGACTACGAATAAAGAAATATTCTGAAAACTGTTATCAAAGACTATTCGGTTAACACTACAAAAATTATTCTGAGGTTGGGTCACCGCACTTAATAATTGCACAAAGGAACAAACAAATACAGAGGTTCAGAGAAGGGCAACAAAGTTGGTACCTGAAGTAATAAGAGTTCAAGAACTGCGAGAGATTTGAGGCAATGAATTTATCCACCGTAAAAGGGACTGGACTAGAGAGGATGACTTCACCACCACCACTCTCAAGTTCCTCCACCAGCCAGATGATCTCAACACAGATCAGTTTTTCGAAACATGCAAAGACAGGACAATCTAAGGCCAAGCAAGAAACTTGTTTGCGAAAATGTAAAAAAAAAAAAAAAAAAAATACTTTTATGGTCCATTCAATGTGGCAGATAATGAAATCGTTAAATGAAGAAACTGAAAATGGTGAGAACATGCTAAAGTTTAAAAAGCTGTGTGACAAATACATTTCAAGAAAGGGGCCCCTAAGTGAATAAGACTTCCTCCCTGCACTGTGCAAAATTGGTATTAACAAACTTGAGCCCTAATCCCTGTGAACTATCAAAGGTTTTAATGTCCCAATACAATCAATGTTCTAAGACAATGCTAGTCAACTCTCAAAAGTTTGAATTCAATATCCTAAGCCAGTTCCCGTCAACTTGCATTTTTTCAATGTCTAGAGATAACCACGGTCAACTCTCATAAGTCCATATGTCCAAAAAAAAAAAAAAAAATCATGAATCAATAAGTTTCAAAGCCCTAACACAATCCTAACCAGCTCTCACGAGTTTCAATAAACTTTCAAGCGTTTGTGCTTCCCAAGGCAATCCAGAAAAATCTCCACACGTTTCAATGTCCCAAGACTACACTCGAGCCCTTATAAGTTTCAACCTCCTCGAGCGATGTCAGTGAACTTCCCTAAGTTTTACTTTCTCAGAAAAGTCCCAAAGAACTGGATTCGATTTTCCAGGGCTTTCCCACTGAACTCAAAAGTGACAGGCTAGTTAAGCACAGACACACAGACACACACACACACACACACACACACACACACACACGGAGTCTATCCTTGGACAATCGCAGTCATCTTTCGTAAGTCTGTCCCTAAGAGGATCCCTGTGAACCTCAAAAAGTTTCAATGTCCCAAAACCATCCCAATTCCTGTGAATTCGCACGTAGCCAAAGACACTTCAAGTCAAACACGTCTTATTGTCCCCGCACAATCCCTCACTGTCCCGAGACAATCCCAGCGAACTCGTTTCAATATCCCAAGGCAATGCCAATGAATCTCACATTAGTGTCGACGTCCCACGAAAATCATAATGAGTTCCCAATCTTCACTGCCCAACTGCAACGCTAACCTCAAGCCAAAAAGCAAACACCACATTCATTGCTTCCTCAACACGCGTGTGACGACGTTCTAATTCTTCGTACTCACTAGCACCTCCATGGTTCAATATGTATGCGATCAACAAAGCGAGGCGTTCTAATGTCACCCTCCCCAACCCGTCTATACAACTTTAACTATGAGTGACAGGCGAGTTAAGCACACACACACACACACACACACACACACACACACACAGCCTATCCTACACGAAACGCCCCTCTCCCCTCTCCATCCCAAAGCCCTACTCTCTTCTTCCGCAATAGTCCATTATATATTCACATCACATAAGGTATGGTGACGGATAGGGGCTCCTTCGAAAATGTTATGCATAATTCTCCATGTACTCCCATATCGTTAATCAGATGTAATGTCTGGTCCACTGAAAGAGAATATATGTCAATCCTCATCTGCATTCATTTCTACAGCTGGTTTATGTCCGGCTCTTAAGATATTCATACAACGAGGCTTGGTATACCCTTAAAAAGTAGTGCTGGGTAACTTTTAAGAATAAACTAATCAAAAAGCTCATATATTAATCACTGTGGAAAGTGCATACCCTAACTTTCTGTTGATGCAACTGAAACATGATTCTTTAATAAAGCCAATAATTTACTTTAAGAAAATAGGAAAAAAAAACAGCCTAGATCTTAAAAAAAAAAAAATCCATGCGCTCATCTTTCAAAAAGCTGTTGAAAGCCACGTTATTTTCTTTCAAATTAAGTAGAAAAGATTACTTCAACCCTTAAAAATACTATCTAAAAGCCCAACTGTAATTCATCTCTTCAAAGAAAAAATAGTTGAATGCCTACTCTTATAAAGAGATAATACTGAAAGCTCCATTACAAAGTATAGTTTTACAACTAAAAACACTTCACTTCCTTTAAACAAACAAAAAAAAAGGGAAAATGGTTGAATGTCTAGCTCTTCCCTTAAAACTACTTATAGGGCTGTATTAATCGTTCGATCTGCCTAAAGAGTCTACAGGCAGATGATGATCCAGAGCGAGCTTAAAGTTTACACACAAAGATCTACCACTAATACTAATGCACTGTCATTTTCATTAAAAAAAAAAAAAAAAGGTTATGCGAGTGAATCCATCCAGAGCCACCACCTCTCAATCCGTCTTCACAGACTCAAGACGAAGTTTCCAGGTTATCAAGAGTCTTTTAACTTAAGAGTGACGTAAATTCTGCTGTCAATATCGGCAAGAATGGACACATTGATTTTTTCTTTACAAAAATTGTGACGATTATGGGACCTTGCTGATATCATGGTTGAGCCAGAGAAGCATTTTTTTTTCTCTCTCTCTTTTATACAAAAATGCAACGATTAAGGACACTCGCTGATATCATGGTCGAGCCAGAGCATTAGAAGAATCAATTAAAAGTCACTTTCTTCAGGTGTTGACAGACTTACCTGGTGTAAGACCACTGTAAGAGCTGAAAGAAAGTAAAGTGTACGAACGTTTCAAGTGTTCACGTTACAGTCATTTCCTACAGTACAAAAGAACATAATTGTTATCACAGGAGCACTTCCATTTTCTGGAAGGAAACTGGGTAAATCCCAAATGACCTAACCTCCTTAAAGCTACTTGAATCCTTAATGAGGTACACATTTCAAAACTTAGCAGCTGAAGTTACAAATCAAATCAACTGGAAAGTGTAACCCATGTAGCTAAAGTAAGTCTTGTAATCAAATCAACTGGAAAGTAACCCATGTAGCTAAAGTGAGTCTTGTAATCAGATGCTGCTACACATAGCACCATCAGAACTACACTCCATTAAAGAAAAGGGTACGGTGGCGCTTTAATGTGTTTCTGAACTTAACATAATTCTAATCTACATATGTACAGGAGATGACTAACCATGACATTCGAGCCTCTGCCAGGCTAACAAGGGGAGACTATAAACATTAATCATGTCGCGTTTACGAAATGTTTGTTGCATGAAAATTTCGTCGGTGTCTCAGCAAGTTACAGAGGAAATCTGGATGTTATTTCGTAAAAATTTCCCGCTCCAGAGCACATGCAAGAATATTACAACGAATCAGCAACGTCAATGTCGTTGACATGATTCTACAACATTCAAACTCGACAACTGTATCATAAATGAATAGAGTCCCTACCATAGTACCGAATGGCCCATCCGCTTCAGAAGAAGCCTATAAAAGTTTAAAAAGAGGTAGATGAAACGATTCCCTTACCACAGTACCTAATGGCCCGTCCGCTTCAGAGAAAACCTAAAAAGTTGAGAAACAGGAACAATATGCTGCATGGTACCAGTAAAGGAGGCGGATGTTTACACTGCACGTCAGCTGCTCCTGGCTGCCTTGTATGATCCATCATGCCGGCTTGGCAAATAATTGTTGAGCAATATACCATTATAACGACGAACTTTTTTCATAGGCGCAGATATCAAATGTTACAATATACTCTGTTGCTAGCTGCCAGTCCGCCTTCTTACATAATGCTAACACTCGCATACTAGTCATAAACCACACAAAGCTGTAGTCATTTTAACCTTTGAAAACTCAGTTAGCTCTTTGTTTCCAACATCTTCGACAGCATGATCGTCTGGAGCACAGCTGTAGATAATAAATCTATCAATTTGGATAATCTTCTTGATATAAGATATGACTGAACAGCAGACTGTATACATACGAGATATAGGCTATGACTATATGTATGATACAACAGAAAACGCATTAGCCACAGGAGGCCCATTTTATGAGAAAAAAATATAATTAATGACCTCCATTTGAATATATATATATATATATATATATATATATATATATATATATATATATATATATATATATGTTTATGGATGGGGTTGTTAGGGAGGTAAATGCAAGAGTCCTGGAAAGAGGGGCAAGTATGAAGTCTGTTGGGGATGAGAGAGCTTGGGAAGTGAGTCAGTTGTTGTTCGCTGATGATACAGCGCTGGTGGCTGATTCATGTGAGAAACTGCAGAAGCTGGTGACTGAGTTTGGTAAAGTGTGTGGAAGAAAGTTAAGAGTAAATGTGAATAAGAGCAAGGTTATTAGGTACAGTAGGGGTGAGGGTCAAGTCAATTGGGAGGTGAGTTTGAATGGAGAAAAACTGGAGGAAGTGAAGTGTTTTAGATATCTGGGAGTGGATCTGTCAGCGGATGGAACCATGGAAGCGGAAGTGGATCATAGGGTGGGGGAGGGGGCGAAAATTTTGGGAGCCTTGAAAAATGTGTTGAAGTCGAGAACATTATCTCGGAAAGCAAAAATGGGTATGTTTGAAGGAATAGTGGTTCCAACAATGTTGTATGGTTGCGAGGCGTGGGCTATGGATAGAGATGTGCGCAGGAGGATGGATGTGCTGGAAATGAGATGTTTGAGGACAATGTGTGGTGTGAGGTGGTTTGATCGAGTAAGTAACGTAAGGGTAAGAGAGATGTGTGGAAATAAAAAGAGTGTGGTTGAGAGAGCAGAAGAGGGTGTTTTGAAATGGTTTGGGCACATGGAGAGAATGAGTGAGGAAAGATTGACCAAGAGGATATATGTGTCGGAGGTGGAGGGAACGAGGAGAAGAGGGAGACCAAATTGGAGGTGGAAAGATGGAGTGAAAAAGATTTTGTGTGATCGGGGCCTGAACATGCAGGAGGGTGAAAGGAGGGCAAGGAATAGAGTGAATTGGAGCGATGTGGTATACAGGGGTTGACATGCTATCAGTGGATTGAATCAAGGCATGTGAAGCGTCTGGGGTAAACCATGGAAAGCTGTGTAGGTATGTATATTTGCGTGTGTGGACGTGTGTATGTACATGTGTATGGGGGGGGGGGGGGGGGGACGGGCCATTTCTTTCGTCTGTTTCCTTGCGCTACCTCGCAAACGCGGGAGACAGCGACAAAGTATAAAAAAAAAATATATATATATATATATATATATATATATATATATATATATATATATATATATATTACAATTATGATCACTTCAGATTACCATCCTGCCCTGGAAATTCTCAGTAAGCCAACCAATTAAGTCCGCCAGAAACCAAAAGTCAGTCTGGTGATACTGTATTTACCTATGTGGAGCGAGCGCAGGCCAAGCAGAAGTGCGTGTTCACAATCTTCAGTAAGGAAGTTGCATCTTAAGCATAATGGGGTGTTAACGTGTTTTCCTTATGCTGTATTAGAATGCTAGAAAGATGGATGGCTGGTATCCACATGGGAGAGTGAGGGCAACTCGTACTTGTCTGAAGATAGGTACACAGTGGTTTCAGACTGTTCTGTAAATCTGGTGGAGTGGATTTCAAGACAGGGTTTGGGCGGTTGCTTAGAGATTGGGTGGAGCAAGCCTTTCTTAAAACAAATAAGCGTGGCAACACAACGATGGTTTGTGTTTCTCAAGAAAAGGGGTTAGTCTGACTATTTAACGTTTGGACATCGTAAGGCGAGGAGTGTCAGAATTCATGCACAGCGCTCTTATACAAAGGCCTGGGTGGGGTTCATGGGTAAATGCTCAAATCCAAATACAGGTCTATAGAGTTTATGTGGTACGGTGTAAAGAAGAATGGTTATTGAGAGCGGTGACATTAACATCTGACTGGGAAGGTGTAATGTGGTTTCAGGAGAACAGGATGTGTGAACTATTATAGGCGTTTTCTTTTAAGAATCTGAGCAATAACTAAGAAAGAGAATGAGGTTAAGTGCCATTTATGGATCTGGAGTAAGTATAAGATAAACTCGACAGAGATCTTGCGGAAGGGCCTACAAACATAAGGGGAAAACGTAAAAATTCTTAAATGCAGTGAACAGTTTTCACAGACCGCTGAACATTACAATGCCCAACGAGCAGCTGACAGCTAGCTCAAACTCCAGAAGCCACACACACGCCTAACGCTACCTGACGTCAAACTCTCAGTACACACACACACACACACACACACACACACATATATATATATATATATATATATATATATATATATATATATATATATATATATATATATAGATATATAGATAGATAGATAGATAGATAGATAGATTCCTGAGTCCACGGGGAAAATGAAACACGAAAAGTTCCCAAATGCACTTTCGTGTGATAATCACATCATCAGGGGAGACACAAGAGAGAAATATAACAGTCAGTTGATATACAACGAAGAGACGTAACTAGGACGCCATTTGGTAAACATGCAACTGTCCATGTTTACCAATGTTGAATGTCTGAAGTTGCTAGCAACCAGTAACTGCTGTTCGAACTGTTTTGTAGCTTTGTCAGCTTTTCAAATGGTGGGTAAGAAGAGAGGAGTTGTAATATAAGGCGGAGTGGATGAACCGAATGTAAAAATACAAGATTCCGTTTCTTGTCCAAAGATGGTGCCGGTAATTGTTATGAGGGTATCTCATTCGTTACGGCCTTTGTGTTGATATTTGTGGTGTGATAAGTAAATGTCAGGTGTGTGTGTGTGTGTGTGTGTGTGTGTGTGTGTGTGTGTGTGTGATGAATATTACGGCTGAAGTCTAGCCGACTGAGAGTGGTTGACCATTTAAGGCTATAGGAGGGTGGGGGTTGCATTCATGCCTGTATATAAATCTTTCCTATTAGTTTAAAGTAGCACATGTGTGTTTACTGACTACGGTGAAGCATGCCACGTGTATATGAGTGCGCTTGGTGATACGAGTGAGAAAGTGAGAAACGAGCCATCTTCATGACTACTGCATAGAGAAACCTTACATTCTCTTAGCTAGCTCAGTAACATAAGTTTACTCTGGCTTCCCACTAACTTTACAGTTTTCTGACATCCACTTCACTCTGCAACCCGATGGCTTGCTTAAACTATAAAAAGGCGCTCCTGTCTGTCTATTTGTCTGTCTGCCCCCAGTCCGCAGCCATGACGAGGAAGTGCCAGACGCAACTTCATACAGCGCCAATAATTCATTCATTTCCTTGGCAGAATAGAAACTGCTAACTTCTGAGGTGATAATTTTCGGGGAAATATTATCTTGTATGACCATATAAATTAGCTGTGCAAGAAAGCTGTGCGACCAATATAAGGGAAAATAGGGGGGGGGGGCGAGTGACTAAACAACCGAACAAAGCAACTGCGCCTTTCAGGTGTGGTGACCTGGGAAGGTGGTAGTGAAGGATAGTGTGATGACCAAGTTTAGAGGGAATGGTGTGGTGTGGGAGGATGAGGTAGCTAGGGAAAGAGAAAGTGGTAGAGGTAACAGGGGGTGTGGTGGCCAGGGAGGAAGGATACGGTGGTGGTGGTGGTGAGGAAGGGTATGGTGACCTGGGTGGGATGGTGTGGTTGCCAGGGTGGGAGGGTGTGATAGCCCTCCATAAGAGACAGCAGACGCGCACCGGAAGAGAAACTGCTGGAGATTCTATAAAAGGAAGCCCTATAATTCCCAAACTTCTAGGCTCATGCGTCTCTCAAACCTTTCACACTGTTACTCAAATACTGATAACTACCGACACATATGTTTATGCTTCATGTTTCTTTTAACCTCTGTGTGTCTTTAGGTATATCTCCCAAGATATGCTTTTGTACAATAATCACTTTGCATAACTTTGTTTATTGGTTCAAGAACAGTAAAATTAATTCATTTATTTTACATCTGATGAATGCATAGCCAAAAACTATTATTTACAGAGTATCACTATCATGATCTTCCTGTAAATAAAGTTCTCGATACAATTTTCTAATCTTGGAACTGATAGAAGCACACTACGAGCATGCATATTAACTGCCACAGCCGTACTTCTACAGGTGTTTTAAAAACACCTCCATTTGCTGGCAGTTCGTGAGTCATGATGGTTTTAATATATCATTTAGCCAGCGATCATTCTAATTACCCATGCCCCAACAAGATGATGGTAAAGCTTGGTGGTGGGTGACTCACGCTCACTCTCTCCTAATGTTCACTGGTCAGCATAAGCAGCTGTGCGCCAAGTACTCGTTTAAAATTTTTGTTGCGTCATTCTGCTACATCAAAACACATACCCAATGACTGCAAAATCTAAATTTACCCAATGGCTATGAAAAATAATCAATCTTCTAGACAAAGTGCAGGATTATCACCAGAGCCTTGAAACCACCACCACCACCACCACCACCACCACATATGCACTGGCGAATATGATGAATATTTTTGTGTGTGTGTGTCACACATGTGACCCATATAATATCTACATAAATATATATTCATATATCAATTGGCCCTCTCAGTGACTCAGCTATGCCCATACCTACACCATTTGAAAACACTTTTTGTCTCATTTTCTTATTTTGATAATTATTTTCCACTTTATAATTTGCTTTTAAGAACTCAGGAAATACAACTTCTACTGATGAAGTATAAGGGCGAAGGGACCTATTTCCTGCCCACTAGTACATCATCCTCCATGTCACAATTTTCACCCAATCGATGTTGAGACCCAGCTATGTAACAGTTTTGCTCATGTCTAATCAGAACTTAATTCATCATGTGAAAAATCTAAAACCTACCTTTCCTAACCTCCACACCATCAAGCGATAGCTCCTAATAAAACTGTGCCTTCTGGGTATCTGGGCCTCAACAGACACTACTGCCACCACAATGCCAGGGACGACAGTGTAGTGAGCAAGCTTAATTTTGTTTTGAATGCAGCATTGTTACATTTTGTAATAAACCATTCATAAATCATTTATATAAGCATAAAGCAAAGTTCAGCATATTTCCAAAAAAATTTAAAAAATGGGTGCTGAGTTCAAAATATACACTGCTTCAAATTACTAAAAGGTATTTCTGGTCACCACTCAAATTAGGAATTTACCTAAGTCTTTGGGGTGTTCTATTGTCTCAAATTAGTTGGAAGATAAACAAGCTTCTAACACTAAACAAGCTTCTAGCACTAAAGAATAAGTGGGCATGATGTGCAAGCGATGGAATAGTATTTTGAAGGTTTTTGAATTGTCGATTACAATGCAAGATATAAGGTTTTTGGTCAATGGTAGTTTTCAAAGTGAAGGTTAGGGAATGTTTGGTACAGAGAAGAAGGCAGTAAAAGCTTTGCTAAGATGAAACCCGCAAGGCAGAGGTTTGGATGGATATCGCAGTGGAATTTCATTATAAAAGGGGTGACACATTATTGGTACTGGTTGGTAAGTCTTTATATGTATGTAAAAGCTCATGGTAGGTAGTGAGGATTGGCTTGGAATGCGTGCAATGTGCATTGTACAAAGGCAAAAGGCCAAGAGAGAGTACTAAATGTACAGAGAGTACAAGTTATATGTATTCTTCAAAATTGATAAGTGGTAAAGTATTATTTGATGAGAGATAGGTGTGGTGACATTATAGATCTAAGAGTCATATATCTTCAGAATGGTAGAGATGTGATGTGTAGTGCTTGAAGAATGTATGTGAAATACTAGAAATAGCAAATGGATTTAATGTACATGTTGAGGATCTGGAAATGATATAAATGTGCTGATAGAGATGCTCCATGAAAGATTATTAAAATAATTGTTGGAGAAGTTGCTTAGAAGCATTTCAAAAGTATTTACGAGGATGTAAGGCATGTTACAAGTAAAAATGGACTTAATTTTTTGGTTCGCATTGAATGTGTAAAAGCCAGAGTGTTGATGTGAATCACATGGTTGTCTAATTGTTTATGGCATGGTTGTATCCAGGCATTTTTGCCATAGTCCTGGAACAGAGGGGCAAGGAAGCTAGTTAGGGAGATGCAGACTTGGGAAGTGAGTCCATTATTGTTCGATGATATACTAAGCGCTCTCGGCTTGATTCATGTAATGAACTGCAGAAGCTGGTGACTGAGTTTGTAAAGTGTGTTAGATCACCAAGAAAGTCAAGGTAAGGAACACAAGAAGTACAAGGTTATGAGCTCAGTAGAGTTGAGTGGATGCAAGTAATTGGAGGTGAGTTTGAATGGAGATAACATTGGAGGAAGTGAAGTGTTTTGATAGTACTGGGATGTGGTCTGATGCAGGAACACACATTTAGTCCGATTAGATGCATCCAATTTGGGATAGTTTGGGAGAAAATTTATGGGACCTTGAAAATGTGGTGAGTCAGAATATCTTACTTTAACAAGTCAATGGTTTTAAAGCGATGAAATGGTGATTTCCAACAATGTGAATATTGATTCAAGGTTGGCAGTGCAAATTTTGCGAAAGGAGATGATATGATGAAATGAATTGTTGAGGAGACAAAAATAGTCGTAATGAGGTGGTTTGATATAATAGTAGTGAAGGAAGAATGTGTGGAAATAAAAAGAGCGTGGTTGAGAGAGCAGAAGAGGGTGTTTTGAAATGGTTTGGGCACATGGAGAGAATGAGTGAGGAAAGATTGACCAAGAGGATATATGTGTCGGAGGTGGAGGGAACGAGGAGAAGAGGGAGACCAAATTGGAGGTGGAAAGATGGAGTGAAAAAGATTTTGTGTGATCGGGGCCTGAACATGCAGGAGGGTGAAAGGAGGGCAAGGAATAGAGTGAATTGGAGCGATGTGGTATACAGGGGTTGACGTGCTGTCAGTGGATTGAATCAAGGCATGTGAAGCGTCTGGGGTAAACCATGGAAAGCTGTGTAGGTATGTATATTTGCGTGTGTGGACGTGTGTATGTACATGTGTATGGGGGGGGGGGGTTGGGCCATTTCTTTCGTCTGTTTCCTTGCGCTACCTCGCAAACGCGGGAGACAGCGACAAAGTATAAAAAAAAAAAAAAAAAAAAAAAAAAAAAAAAATATTCACAACACAACTGCATTCACTCTAATTTTCATTTCCCTTGTACAGCTGTAAAGGCAATATTTCCACACTCGCACAATCTTCTTTCTTTCATATTCTCATTAACAAAAGATATAAATATTAATAAAGATTCAATGATACTTCTTAAATTAAATGTAAAGTTGATATTTGTCTTCTGTGGCAAGACAGGTTTCAGAAAAATACAGGAAAATATTATCTTACATACCAAACCCACCAGCTGTTTCAAGTAGTGTCAGTTGAAGATGCAACAATTCCAATGCTATTTGCAAAGGACCAAGTGCACACAATTATGAGGTATCATTTATCTGTACTCTTCACGGTGTATATGAAAAGCCTCATGTGACAGTTGGAAGTAGACACTTGTCATTTGCAATTTGAATGTAACAATAATGCTGGTATAATCAAATAATGCCAGACAAAACTAACAATGATAATGAAGCAGATGCAGTGCTAATAAATGTACTGCTAATTCAAAATGGAAGTAAATGTGCTTCACAAGATAATCTATCTTTTCATGTAAACATAAGTGTGTGTGAAATTATATCGAATCTATCAAATCATAAATTATCACCTTAACATAAATGGTAGTCAAATACATTGTAAACGACAAACACGAAAGAAGCACCTGTGTGTGTCTATGCCTACTATATAACTGGAACAAACATTACCTGTCGGCAAGGACATAAATGAGACTAAGTAAAATTGTGCCAAGATTAACATACTGCCATCAATTAAATCTCATCCTTATATAAATAAAATCTTGTTCAATTCATCAAAAGTTTTTGAATTTCCAAAGTAAGTAGATTGCTATGAATACTCACAAGAAAAATCGACTTCACATTTTTTGTGGGAAGATGGCATTAAGTAATGTCAAAAAACAGACATCAGAATATATCATGATGCTTGAAGAAAAGAGGTGGCCATGGCAACAGAGTCTCCATAACTAAAGAACTCCAGTGCCACTTTTTAGCCTTTAGTGCCTCACCCTTAACAGGCCACTGGCAGAGGGCAAGCCTAGCCCAGATTTGCAGAGGCTCCTACCTAATATTCCGAATGACTACTTCTATCTAATGCTCCTTCCTACTACTTCTACTTAATGTTACTACCTAATGCTCCTGCCTAAATCTTCCTACCTACTACTTCTATCTACTGCTCCTACCATTTTGCCAAAAGTCAGGGCTAAGGCATAGTGCCCACCACAGGAAAATCTAGTTACGAAGAAGGAGCTGCATGAGTTAAGAGTTGTCAAGTGATGAATATGATAAGGAGAGACTGTATGTTTGTGGACAGAGTACCATTAGTCCACATGTTTGTGAGTGATATGGATGGTACTGACACAAACTGTAATGTCTAATGAGTGAAACATCAGAATTTCAGTTCTCCATTTCAGAATGCATCCAATTATTGGATATTCTCTCAGGTTTTAAATGACATAGAGACAAAAGGTAACTGTGTATAAGTGGTGACTTCAAAATTATCCTTGAGCATTATACAACAAAGTCTTCAATGGTTTTCAAACAGCCGCAATACAGCAATAATGGATAGATATGTCACTATGTGAAATGCTACATCTATTTCTCAAGTTTCAACAAGCTGCAAACCTTTATGTAAAAAGAGACCTCTTATCATGAATGAAATGCATTCTTGAGGAATGAACATAAACAAAAAAATCCATCTAAAAGGGTATTTATAATGTGGGTGTTAGGAAGATGTGTCCCTGACAGTGTCAAGTCCTACACTGTTAAATGCTATAAAAGTTTTCTTCAGTAACAAAAATGTCTCCACAGATGTTATTTTGGTCTTTTACAAAGACACAGTTTATATAAATACAATGTGAAACTAAGTCTGATCAACATTCACAAGTTTGTAGGAGCTTGCAGTGTTAATGGTCAACAATGCCATGCCCTAAAAGCTCACCTACACCTTCCTGGCTTATTCCTAGAGAAGGAAAAATTCTTTGTTACTTAGGATGTGGTGGACTGGCTGGTTCTTATCCCCCACCGTTAGCTTGTACGGTTTTTGGAGAGGAAGCTAAATCAAGTGAATGACCCACATGAACCTGACACTAATCTGCCTCAACCCAACATGTCGCTTGCATCTTTAAGTCTACATTAATCACTTTCCTGGGCACCCTGGATGCTTTACCTATCCTCAGACTTGTAGGTCATTTTTCAGACATGATAGGTTTAAATGTTCTCTAAATACTCACATGATTTAGCTGAAAAGCGAACAAGTGAAACTGAAGACACATATAATGGCGGGCTGTACACACTGGCTCTGAGAAAGTAGATAAAGACTGCAATGGATACATTCATTGGTTCATTTTCTTCAAAGTTAGATGGACTTTTTTCAATTTTGTTTTTTAATGACTTATTATAAATGCTTTATTCATTATATGAATATTTTCTGGCCATTAAATGAAAATCTGTTCCATGAGGTTCAGTTAAAAGAAGTATCTCCATACTGTGCACTCCCTTGGCAACTGATCTGCACTAGAATCTGTGTGACTCGGTCTGTCGTAAGAGACATGTTAACAAACATCTAGATAATCTTAGTTTTCATGAAACAGCAAGGAAAATCTTATAACAAAAATGCTTTTAAATAAATATCTTAAATATCAACTAATTCTTAAGAACACATAGGAACTCAAAATGCTCAAAGAACAGCACCAACACTTGGGTCATGTCAAAGAAGCTAACTCAAGAAAAAGGAAGGAAAAGGCTATGGCTGACAGCACAAAGGAAATCACTAGGAGATATATTTGTAATGTATGAAACAGATTCAAAAACATTTTTCAGATAAAAAAAAAAATATGTCCCACACAGTACAGCAACCAAATTATGTCAAGACATAGAAAAACTATTCAGATAAAAAATACTCTAATGCAAGAGTAATCAACAACAGGAATAGTTTATCAAAGGAATATGTAACAAGAAAATTGATGTAGAGTTCCCATGGGAATACAAAAATCCCTAATTTTTCCTTGATCAATTTCAAGTTTCTCTGAAAGTAAAATGGAAACCTTTATGGCCTCCACCCTTCCTTTAGAGTTTTTTTTTTTTTGCAAAGTCCTTGACTGAAGCCATATCAGCACTTCACTCTTCTACCAAATTCAGAAGAAAGGTTTCTTAGACTTATCATGGCTATCTTGCCCCTCTCCTCCCACTTTTCTTAATGGTATCACCATGTGTCATGGTCTGCAAAAAGCTTGAAATGGTTTAACTTTTACTTCTAATATCCATCCTAAATTTTAAGATGAGACAACCATGAATGGCTAAATGATATAGCCCTGTTTCAGCACTACAGTTTCCCATGGATGATGTGAGAGCTCATACCTTATAAAGCTTTATCAATGTAATGTAACATACAAAAAATGCCAAGCAACCAAATAAGAAGACTCCAAGGCAGTTTTGCACATAGGATTATAATCATGGTTACTGTTCAGGATATCACCACTTAATGACCAAAATCAAAGTATTAATATCATTATTATTATAATTAATTATTATTATTATTATTATTATTACTATTATTATAATTATTATCATTATAATAATTTTTTTTTTTTTTTTTTTTTTGCCGCTGTCTCCCGCGTTTGCGAGGTAGCGCAAGGAAACAGACGAAAGAAATGGCCCAACCCACCCCCATGTACATGTATATACATACGTCCACACACGCAAATATACATACCTACACAGCTTTCCATGGTTTACCCCAGACGCTTCACATGCCTTGATTCAATCCACTGACAGCACGTCAACCCCGGTATATAATAATAATAATAATAATAATAATCTGTGATTATAGATTTTTTTTTTTTTTTTTTTTTTTTTTTTAAATTTTCCAAAAGAAGGAACAGAGAATTGGGCCAGGTGAGGGTATTCCCTCAAAGGCCCAGTCCTCTGTTCTTAACGCTACCTCGCTAATGCGGGAAATGGCGAATAGTTTGAAAAAAAAAAAAAAAAAAAAAAAATAATAATAATAATAATAATAATAATGATAACAATAATAATAATAATAAAAACAATAGTAGTAGTAGCAGCAGCAACAATAGCAATAAATAATCATTATCATCATTATCAAAACAAAATTTATGATAAAAATAGTAATAGTGGTAATAATAACAATATTAATAATCTATTCTATCATACTCTGTCGCTGTCTCCCGCGTTAGTGAGGCAGCACAAGGAAACAGACGAAAGAATAATAATAATAATAATAAAATTTTCATACCTCTTTGCCACCTTTAAGAAAAAAACCTCAAATGCCTTTTTCCTTTGTTCCTTCTTTTCAAAAATAATAATACAGGAAGGGTGGAAATCCAAAACCAACATCTACCCATCTTAGCCACATCAGAGGTTTCATTAGCATGCATACTGCCATATCTGGCAACAAAAAATTGGCAAAATAAACCTCCTGTTTATAAGATACGTTGGAGAATCTCCTGACAGAGCAAAAAATACCAAAGCATATCTGTCAAAATTACAAACAGTCCAATTTAAAGACAGGTGTAACACTTTACTTAAAAGCATATGCAACACCTTTGTTTTTTTTCTCAAATTACTCACATAATTCAATATCTACATTAGTTCACATCCATTCTCTAGTTGTCAAGTGCTTTGCAATGAAACCACAGCACCCTATCTATTACCAAGCCCCACAGATCTTTCTTGGATTTCCCCTGGTTGCTTTACATGCCTTGTCCACTGACAGCACAGAGCCCTGTATACAACATTGTACCAATTCACTCTATCCTATACACACCTTTCACCCTCCTGCATGTTCAGGCCCCAACCATTCACTTCATCCTTCCATCTCCTGTTTGGTTTCCCCCTTCTCCTTTTCCCCTCGACTTCTGACACATGGATCCTTTGTCAACCTCTCCTCATTCATCCTATCCATATGTCCAAACCATTTCAGCACATCCTCATCCATGCTCTTGACCAGACTCTTCTAATTACCACACCTTTCTCTTATTCTTTTATCATTTCCTAAATCAAATCACAAATCCCCTTAAAGACAAAAAAAAAAAAAGTCCTTTCTAAACAGCAATCCTCTCTTGTTACACATGCAATTTCACAATCGATATCCAAGACTTTAACGTTACTACAGACACTGAGAGAATGCCAATGCATTTTGCTCCAAGACCAAGCTTAAAACTCTTTACAGAATGAATTGAGATCTGGGCCTTTCTAAATTATGAAATTATCTAGATTTCTGAAGAACAATTAAAAATTACAGGCATAGTGTGTACAAGTACAATGTACAGTAATACGACAGCCTAGTCAATTCAACTAAATATAGAAATATTGATTGTAGTGCATAAAGATGGTATACTATATCGGAAAGCATATAATATTGGTAAAACTGTCACCTGCAAATGATCCAAGTTCCTGAATTTTGGAGAATTTTCTGAGTTTCGGAAACAGGTCCTAAGGCTTGAATAGCAAAAGGCCTATGATTACGGTTATATAAAGACCAATTACTCTCACAACACATTTATGGTTCATCCACACAAATGCAAATTGTAAATATCTGATTACCTACCATACATATTTAGCATATATGATCAATACTAACAAAAGTATACTGTAAACATCAAAAAGAAAATATGCAAGACAATCCACACCATTTCTACTGAAAAAGGACAGCAGAACAAACAATAATTTTATGAGAGAGCAATCGTGTCATTTTCCTCATTTCTGATTCTCTTTAAACATTATTAAGGTCATTAAAATCTAACTTTTTATACCATTAAAAACAATTTGTAATTTACAATAAAAGGTTAAAAAAAATCTTCAGTTCCATATAACATTGTACAGGCAAATTTCTAAGTAGCCTATGAGGAACTCTGATCTTTCAAGACACCACAACCAAAACATATACTTTATTAAAAATTCACAGCCTCAGTTACAGAGCTGAAGACACCCATCATAGTATATGCATCTCTAATAAAAAGCAACTGATGAATTCCTCGGCACTAAATGTTTTTCATTCAATATCTATATCCTTTTGTATATCAATCTCTCGAAAGAATGTACTGCAACAGTGTTGAAGTTTAATGCTTAAGTTTTCCATCTGAAAATATGCAAACTTTTGTCTGTAGACATTATCTAATGTGCTAATTACTGTAGGAAATGTCTTCTATAGGTTTCTGAAAAGTGTTACAAGTCTTGCATTCCAAATGGTAACCCCATGTCCCCTCAGATCAACACTTCTTTGCCATCATCTCAAACATTCCTGGCAAGTCTTCGCTAGTTTACCCGAAATAAAGACAAAGTCTCCAATGAACATTTCTGCCTTCCCTTTAATAAATGAGCAACCTATCACCAATCCTGACAATAATATTAATATTAAAAAAACAGAAATAAATAGAAAAAGATTGGGGAAACCAATACCCAAATCAAATCAGAAAGGTAACGTACCAGTATACAGATGCCACTGAAATAATTTTTCGGGATCTGAAAGAAATCTATAACGATGGATCCCCCCTTTACACTCATTACAAGTGATTTAGATTCTATGTTGCTTAGAAAATCATTTTCATATGCTTCAGTAAATGAATAATGAGGGGAAAGATTACGAGGATAAGGGATATAAGTGAAATACTTTTATGGTTCAACAAAATCTATGTAACTTCAATAGAAGTATAGATTTACAGAAGAACTACCAATGCTAATGGATGGGCAGCAAAGCCTATGCGTTGTCTGCAGTGTGCTAAAATCATGTGAATACCTGGCATATTATGGTTATCACAATATAAATAAAATAAAACTGGTGCCAAGAGAAGTAGGAGGTTTCTCAAGTTCTTATGATTTCTACAAGTGTTTCACCTACCTCTACATCAAACTCATATATCTTCCCTAATCTTCACTCACCAGGTGTTTATAATCAAATGATAAGAAAATAGTCTAGAGACAAGACTCATCGAAATTACTCTAATAAATGTAAGGAAACCATTTACATGTGTTTCCACCACATCCATAAATGATTTTTGTGGTACCTCACTACTGGTACATTATCTAGATCATACCTAGATTTGTTTTCAGTCTAGGTGCTCGAAGCAAAGTATTCACACAACTGTCTATAGTCAAGCATGGCAATGTACCATGATTAATAAAGCAAGAAAGGAGCAAGCAATATTCAAATAATGTTAGAATGAAATAGCTATTGTCTTTTTTGCAGAAACAGAAAGGAGGACATCACTTTTCTACCACTACGCATGTTTTACTGAAACCAGAACTACTGTGGGCATGTATGCCACACGTATCCCAATACCAATACAATAACATTCCACTACACTAATAGCAGTATTCTATATCCAACCCAACTGGGAATCTTTTTTTTCCCATCATATTGTCTGGTTATCTAGTAAACCTTAATGTTTCCAAATCGACAATCTTAACATAATCTAAACCTGTGTGATGGACATGAATTGAACATACACAAAAAATGTGTCCACTCCGACTGGAGTCAACTAAAATACAGAAACATTAAAAAATTAGATATCTGACCATTGCTGGGTTCACTACCCAATTCCAGGTTATCAGTAAATAAGAAACTTGCATTTGGGTAAACAGAAGACAGGTACACATATTTAGATGGATGGATAAACTCAGAGATGGATGAAATAAAATATGTTACCACTGCATATTATCTACAGGTATCTGAAATGGCACTAGTCATGTATCTTCCTCAAGGTTATTAAGATTCACAAAATGATGAACAGATAAATTGACAGAGGGATAATAGAGGGAATGGATAAACAGTCAGATAAAGATATACAGCTAATCCTTACGTAATCTGAAGAGTGAAACTGACTGATAGGTTGGGATCAACAGTAAGACATAAAGAGAGACAGAGATAATTCTATAAATATGAAAAGAGAAAGACATATACAAAGTTATCTGAACAGATACTGCGCATGCTACCATAACTTAAGTTACCAATCAAGGAAGGTAAAAGATACACAGTTACAGATCAACCTATATAGAGATATCATTGATAATATGATGATCATATTAGTCCATTATAATTTTATGAAGGAGTAATTGCACTTCAATAGTTCTGATATTTTATAGAATCTTTACAATACACAACATGTTTCATGGAGGAACTTTCTAGGAAGTGTACCTGATAAGTTCATAAGGAGCAGGGAAACTAGAGAACACATGGAAAAACAGATAAATAAATAAAGATAGGTAGATCAAGAGATAAACCTTCACTTACATGAAAAAATACCAGGCAGGATACCAGACTCAGAGTAAATAAAAACAGGATAAAATTCAGATATATAAAGATGACTGACGGATGGATAGATAGACAGACGGACAGATTACTAACGAGACAGATAGTTTAACAGAGCTACTGGTATCAGAACAGGTGCTGGACAGGCTACCAGATTCAAGGTCATTAAGAACAAGAGAACTGATCACCTTTTAGGTCCTTAAATTTCGCCCCTGTCTTCCAGACCTTTTATCTATCGCTAGAAGTAGTCAGTCACAACGACGATAATAATGCCAAATACCATTTCCTGAGTAAAATATGATCAACAATAGTCCTGCATGTGATCATATGTTTTATACTTAGCACTAATTCATGATAATAATGATCACAGCCCTCCTCCCACGACTTACATACCGTAAAGGCAAAGAAACTCGAACAATTTCTTGAGAACTAATAATTTATTCACGTCTTATCCCATTTAACAGTAATTACATTTCTACGACAGATCCAAACAGGGGCCGATGCAATTCTCACCCTTCACCACAATGAAGCATTTGACTAATGATAAGTCCTTTGTGCATACATCCAAGACGAGGGAACAATGACAACGTCATTAGAACCTGTAGCTCCTTATCTCTGCAGTGCTTCACCCCGCCTCTAGTGAAGGCTGGTTGATCCCCCTAAGTGTCTCTCCCTTCTGCGTCTGTACGACCATTTCCCGAGCCCACCTCGTAAAATAAAACCGAAATTACACTACCATGGTTCTATCTACCTAGCACAGGGTTGTCCTTGACCTGAACTACAGGCACTACGGCCTACTGCATCACTAGAAAGTTTAATCTGAAGTCCGGAACTCTGGTGTGTTTTGGTGTAGGAATCGAGGTCGCAAGACATTTATATATTATCCTTACCTGGATCAGAGGAAAATCAAGAGGTGCTTCACGTCCAGAGTTTTCTCAGTACGTTCATTTGTATATCCATTTGACGCTCAAGTTCCAGTGTGCATGAGTAACGAATCAAATTGTCAAAAATGTCAAAACACCCACCACTGTTCTCCTATGAACACAAATATGGCCGCATCCACTGATAGTGTAGGATGAACTCCGAGCCAGCGGGTACGATAAAACTACAGCCTCTTTTTACAGTATGACTGTGCACTACTTAAACAAAAATTATAAATGTATGCATATTCTACATTCTTATTTAGAGATAAACTCCACGAAAACGGAAGAGAAAGACGATGAGGTTATTCTTGATATTTTGAAAATAGAAAATGGAAAACATTCGCTTAACTTGGGGGTAAAACGTAGCTATTTTCATCACATTACCTTCAGTGAGGGAGTGAGGCCACGGCGGAAATATTTATATGGATATTTGATTATCTTACACCTGACTTCCACATACCCAAAGATTATTCTTATACTTTTATTAGTACATACATATTCATCTGAGTAGCATCGAGTTATCAAGCTACATGCTAAACAGAAAAAGACTGCATGTTACTCTGGTGACACCAGTGCTAACATTATTTGTGTAATCATTTATTTGTGGAGCAGGAGTTTTACTCTCGTGGGAATCCCTTACAACTTCTATCTTTTTGACATGGTTTCTTAACAATCCCTTTATTCACTTTCTTCATTTTCTCTTGTGCCCTCAAACTGATTGGTTCTTCCATAATCTTCCTTTCTTGTTTCTCGCACGGTTAACAAGTTTATAAGACACTCTGCCTATATCTAGGGGAATCCTTAGTAATATGAGGAAAAAAGTGTAAATTGAAATCTCACACCTTTCCACCTACTTTTACACTACTAATTTCGTCGCCTTCCAAATTGACGCTTCAAGCCTCATTGCGATATATTTCCTTCACATTCATTTTGTAAATTCACTTTGAATGTTAGTCTTTATTTCTGCGATCTACCTCGTCTTAGGTGATAATATAAAGTAGCCAGTCGACTATCAACGCATAAAAAAATGAGTAATCTTAACGTTCATAAAACGCGTGTGAAAAAAAAGTTACTATCATGGAAATGCAACCTATATATATATATATATATATATATATATATATATATATATATATATATATATATATATAACCGAAGGGAAAAAATCATGGTTGGCCTGCAAACCACATAACTGTCTTTTTCTTGTTTCCCTGGCCTCCTCTTGATTATCAGATTTCCATTAACACTTCACTTAAAATCTCCTTTCTTTTCTTTCATACTATTCGCCATTTCCCGCGTCAGCGAGGTAGCGTTAAGAACAGAGGACTGGGCCTCTGAGGAAACATCCTCACCTGGCCCCCTCCTCTGTTCCTTCCTTTGGAAAAAAAAAAAAAAAAAAAAAAAAAAAAAAAAAAAAAAAACCATCCGTCCATTCAACCATAAAGATATCCATATTCTTATCTCCAACTACTTTGAGTAATGTAAGGAGGGTTAGAGGAATCGCTGGAAACTGGAATGAAAAGTTAAGAGTGCAAGTAAGTTCTGAGTGATTACCGCAACGGAAGCGTTAATATCGAAAAGATATGAATGGTAATGGCTTTGAATAATGTTACTATCCCCAGTGTCGTTTCTGTTGCTACCAAAATGTGGTGTTAAAGGGAATAGTAGCTCCCAGCTGAACTTAAATAGAAGAGTTAAGGGAGAGGAATTGGTCAGGAACAGGTGTGGGAAAAGTATGCAAAAGATTTGTAAACCTTCTGTATGAAATCAAAGATGAATAAAGGTTCAGAAAAAACTATAACTGATTATCTTTTCTCCATTGATGCTGTGCTAAAACGTAATCGAGTGTTAACTAAAGTGAAATTCCAGCGATTACGTAAGAGATGAAACGATAAGTTGAAATGGGGTAACCAGATTTATTGTAATAAAATCTAAAACATTTCCCCTAACAGAAATTGAACCCATATATGGCATGACTCTAATTGATGGATATTTTATGGATATCATCTTATGCACGGAACTGCTCTGCTTTCTTTTAAATAACCTGAACTTTAAAATTCCATTATTATATGGTTTTCAAAAGTTTAAAGTTCACGCTCTTTTATAGTCAATAAATTTTCTACAATAAACACTTAAAAAAAAAAGTAAAATTCACTGACTTCAGAAATCAAAAATATGAAATACGTAAAGCTGTACGAATAAATGCTGATCACTTGCCTTATTGACATTCCTAAGCAACGTAGTTAAAGGACAAGCGTGTGTAATTACCCATTAGCACTGAAGGGCAAGTTTTATACATGTTGGGCCACGTCTCTTAAATTTTCCCCAACATACAATTTCTTATATTACTTCATGCTGTCTGCATCAACCATATCTTAATCAATCTATTTTCCGCATCAATTATATCTTAATGAGGCTTATTCCATTCATCGACCACTTTTATACCATGAAAGTTGTTCCTTAAATCTTTTCAAATAAGTGTTGAAGTGTGGGAAAGAGGGTGACCTTATGTAAGAATTTGCAAAGGGGGCAGGATCGATTATAATAATAGTTGCAAACAGACTGAAGCCACAGACTAAAATCATCGCATTTACGCCATAAACACTTGCTTCACTAAGACATGCATAAAAAGGATAATAATGAATTATGAAACGAGTAATGTTCTTACCTACAAATGAATCGACAAAAATGAAATCCTAAGAGGGTTAAGAAACTGAAAGGATGTATTAAAGGTATTGGTGGGCCGAGTATGAGGTGATCATCTTAGGAAAAGAATGCAACTGTACATATGACCATTAAAAGATATATATATATAAGGCACGTAACTACAACAGGCACTTACTAGATAAACAAAAACATGCCACAACAAACATATTGTCATTTCTGAAATCTTGGCAAGGAATACTTCATTTCTCATTCACTTTCTTTGTTACTTGTAGTTCACTATATCCAAAGCAGGAGGGTAAGTGAAGAATCTTCCCGACATTTTCCTTAACGAGCATCTTCACATCTTCAAATAAATATACAAAGGTAGCTCCTAAAACACTAGTCAGAGAATTCTGCACATAAACTTGATACTTCACATGGTGAACAGGCTTATTAAAGCAATAATGACTGTCAGTGCCCAAAAGGGGAAGAGAGAAGCAGACACACAACATAGTTAAAATTTAAGAAAAAAAATAGGGAATTATCTTTGGATATTACAGGATTTGACAATACAGAGATGATCAAATGTTCCTAAGTACATATGACCTTTGAACCATTACCAAATGACATAAAACAGAGCAGAAACTATTTGGGACCATGAAGTTAGAAAATGGAGGAAACTGAAAAACACATGCACACTACAATTTAAGCAATCTAGCCTAATTGACCTCTACGAAGAATCTCTGTTACCACTTAACATGAATATGCAAACATATTTATGTAGGATTCCATACCTTTAGGCAAGTCCTTCACATTGATCAAGAAGATTAGGTCAAAGAACCAAATCCTGTGGCACTCTGAAGACACGTGAGCTTCCTTGATGTATTATTGAGGAAGGCATATTGGTTACTGATCACCAAAAATACCATGCTATAAGTTGAATTTTTGGGGATATTATCCACAGACAATTACTAGGGGTGTTAGTCCACAATTGCAAGTTATCGTTTATCACTGTGTTATAGAAATTTGTGACAGTAATGTCTGGTAGTAGGTTGGAGCATCAGCTCGGAGCATTACGTGGAAGTAGTAGGCAGGAATATTAGGTGGACACATTAGGTAGTAGTAGTAAGTGGGAACATTAGGCATTAAGTATACATTTCTGAAATCACTGCACTAGAGTTGCCCTCTGCCAGTGGCATGTTAAGTTGAGGCACAAAAGACTAAGCAGCAGCACTGGGTTCAACAGTTATAGAGACACTTTTGTCGTGGCCATCAACCTGAAGGAGTTCCTAAAAGGAATGGGCATGAGATATGTAGACAGAATACATAGCATTCTATCCTTTAAATCCATCATTTACTTATACATTGGTGTTACTGGACTATGACTGCAAGAGATAACTCCACATATGAAAAGTCATCCTTGTCAAGGCTGTTACATTGTAGTACATTCTTGTCACAGAACTGTTCACTCAATGCAGTCCCAGCAGTTTCCTGCTACTAAAGGCAGTGCAGCTTTAGAGCTACGGGAGCTCCTGGAAAGAGGTCCTGGGTATCACCAGGACCCTTTTCTTAGAAAGAGATCCAGGGGTAATTATAAATAAATAAATAATCTTTCAAAAGCTTGGGATGCACCACCTTTCTAACCAGCTTACCTCAACATAGGCTTACACTTCATCCTTCTAACTAAAAGAAGCTCTCTAGCACCCATCATGGGCCACATACATATTGAGAGAAGGTGTGGTCTTAGAAATATCTTTAACACCCAAAGAAGGTGTTAAAGATTTTTCAGTTAGTGGATGTAACATTGACGCCTTAATGACCCTGTCAGTTGATAGGCCCAAAGCCCAACCAACCAACCATTTAGCAAACTGCCCACAACTGAGCTTCTGATTCTTTTCCCCAATTTTGCTAAAAGTAACATACAAATATTTATCTTTTTCTGACTTCATCTTTGAGGTCTTAAATGAACCCTTTTCTAACAAATCTTCTGTATTTACATTTACACTCATATGAAATCTTCAATCTTCATCTCTTTTCTTTGCCTACCTTCATTCAATTCCAGAGCATACTTTAATTTTCAGTGAACTTTTTTTTTTTTTTTTTTCTTTTTTTTGCCGGTCTCCCGCGTTTGCGAGGTAGCGCAAGCAAACAGACGAAAGAAATGGCCCAACCCACCCCCATACACAGGTATATACATACGTCCACACACGCAAATATACATACCTACACAGCTTTCCATGGTTTACCCCAGACGCTTCACATGCCCCGATTCAATCCACTGACAGCACGTCAACCCCGGTATACCACATCGCTCCAATTCACTCTATTCCTTGCCCTCCTTTCACCCTCCTGCATGTTCAGGCCCCGATCACACAAAATCTTTTTCACTCCATCTTTCCACCTCCAATTTGGTCTCCCTCTTCTCCTCGTTCCCTCCACCTCCGACACATATATCCTCTTAGTCAATCTTTCCTCACTCATTCTCTCCATGTGCCCAAACCATTTCAAAACACCCTCTTCTGCTCTCTCAACCACGCTCTTTTTATTTCCACACATCTCTCTTACCCTTACGTTACTTACTCGATCAAACCACCTCACACCACACATTGTCCTCAAACATCTCATTTCCAGCACATCCATCCTCCTGCGCACAACTCTATCCATAGCCCACGCCTCGCAACCATACAACATTGTTGGAACCACTATTCCTTCAAACATACCCATTTTTGCTTTCCGAGATAATGTTCTCGACTTCCACACATTCTTCAAGGCTCCCAGAATTTTCGCCCCCTCCCCCACCCTATGATCCACCTCCGCTTCCATGGTTCCATCCGCTGCCAGATCCACTCCCAGATATCTAAAACACTTCACTTCCTCCAGTTTTTCTCCATTCAAACTCACCTCCCAATTGACTTGACCCTCAACCCTACTGTACTTAATAACCTTGCTCTTATTCACATTTACTCTTAACTTTCTTCTTTCACACACTTTACCAAACTCAGTCACCAGCTTCTGCAGTTTCTCACATGAATCAGCCACCAGCGCTGTATCATCAGCAAACAACAACTGACTCACTTCCCAAGCTCTCTCATCCCCAACAGACTTCATACTTGCCCCTCTTTCCAAAACTCTTGCATTCACCTCCCTAACAACCCCATCCATAAACAAATTAAACAACCATGGAGACATCACACACCCCTGCCGCAAACCTACATTCACTGAGAACCAATCACTTTCCTCTCTTCCTACGCGTACACATGCCTTACATCCTCGATAAAAACTTTTCACTGCTTCTAACAACTTGCCTCCCACACCATATATTCTTAATACCTTCCACAGAGCATCTCTATCAACTCTATCATATGCCTTCTCCAGATCCATAAATGCTACATACAAATCCATTTGCTTTTCTAAGTATTTCTCACATACATTCTTCAAAGCAAACACCTGATCCACACATCCTCTACCACTTCTGAAACCACACTGCTCTTCCCCAATCTGATGCTCTGTACATGCCTTCACCCTCTCAATCAATACCCTCCCATATAAGTTACCAGGAATACTCAACAAACTTATACCTCTGTAATTTGAGCACTCACTCTTATCCCCTTTGCCTTTGTACAATGGCACTATGCACGCATTCCGCCAATCCTCAGGCACCTCACCGTGAGTCATACATACATTAAATAACCTTACCAACCAGTCAACAATACAGTCACCCCCTTTTTTAATAAATTCCACTGCAATACCATCCAAACCTGCTGCCTTGCCGGCTTTCATCTTCCGCAAAGCTTTTACTACCTCTTCTCTGTTTACCAAATCATTTTCCCTAACCCTCTCACTTTGCACACCACCTCGACCACAACACCCTATATCTGCCACTCTATCATCAAACACATTCAACAAACCTTCAAAATACTCACTCCATCTCCTTCTCACATCACCACTACTTGTTATCACCTCCCCATTTGCGCCCTTCACTGAAGTTCCCATTTGCTCCCTTGTCTTACGCAGTCTTACGCACTTTATTTACCTCCTTCCAGAACATCTTTTTATTCTCCCTAAAATTTAATGATACTCTCTCACCCCAACTCTCATTTGCCCTTTTTTTCACCTCTTGCACCTTTCTCTTGACCTCCTGCCTCTTTCTTTTATACGTCTCCCACTCAACTGCATTTTTTCCCTGCAAAAATCGTCCAAATGCCTCTCTCTTCTCTTTCACTAATACTCTTACTTCTTCATCCCACCACTCACTACCCTTTCTAATCAACCCACCTCCCACTCTTCTCATGCCACAAGCATCTTTTGCGCAATCCATCACTGATTCCCTAAATACATCCCATTCCTCCCCCACTCCCCTTACTTCCATTGTTCTCACCTTTTTCCATTCTGTACTCAGTCTCTCCTGGTACTTCCTCACACAAGTCTCCTTCCCAAGCTCACTTACTCTCACCACCCTCTTCACCCCAACATTCACTCTTTTTTTCTGAAAACCCATACAAATCTTCACCTTAGCCTCCACAAGATAATGAACTACATACAGGTTTAATTTCCATCTTCATACTTTATTTCTTCACTTTTTTACCAATCCCACAGCTTTTCAATTACCTTTCTTATATTCCCTCATATATCATTTTCTAATGCCTCAATGATTCATACATTCTTCATTGCCTTATATTTCATGATGATTTTTTGAACTTCAATATTCTTATTCATTAGTGTTTCTGACCTCATAATTCCATTATTTACCTGCAACCTTCAAAAAATTTTCCATCCTCATATAATCACACATGAAGTCATTTATATCTTGTAAATCATCACTTCTCAGAATCTCACACCAAATATCAATGCTTTATAATAATACGCTTCTTATCCTCTCTTTTACAACTCTCTCCTGTTCACCTATGAAGGAAATCAAGAATAACTTCATTTTAAAGTATGATAAAGTCATCCAACAATTCCCCATTCAAACATCTTTGCACAACAGTCTTCAACATTTATGCATTCTAACATGTATTTTTGTACAAAATCAAAATTGTTTTACATCTACTTGAATGTTGTATTAAAATCTTTATACAAACCTTCACTATGCCAGCTGCACTTCAGGAAATTTTTCATGACATAAGTATTCACAATATACAGATCATATTCAGTGCTCACTCCCAATTACTTCTCACAATTTCCATTTCTCACCCATAATGCAGGCTTTCCAAACGTATACTATTGCTGATCGACTTCCTATCCTACAATTCAAATACCCTGATATTATAATACATTCATCCTCTTGAACTTCACTTTCCTAATAACATAATTCATGCAAGTTTTACTACACTCTACCTGCTTGTGGTTATGTTGTGAATGAAAAAGTTACCTTCAACACAGCTGTAATTTTGTCAGCTGACAAAAGGGAATACCAGGAACTACTTACTCCAATGGAGTCCATTTTTCTCCTTTGTCTGATTATAGTGCAGCCTTGCAGAAGGTATGCTAGGGTTATATACGTTGTGAATGAAAAAGTTTCCTTCAACACTACTGAAAATTTGTCAGCTGACAGGAAGTACTTACTCCAATAGAGTCCATTTTTTCTCCTTTGTCTGATTATAGTGCAGCCTTGCAGAAGGAATGCTAGGGTTATATACAGTAAAACATTTTTAATATCATCTATCTTTGCAGGTGTTAATGGAATCTGCCTGCAAGTGATTATACTGTGAGCAATAAGTCACCTTCAGTGACAATGTATCACTGCTTCCAGTGGGTATCTACTTATCCATGTCAATAAGTCCCATCCATCTATCTGTATCTAAGATACCTAGCATCCCTCTGAATTTCTCTCCCCCCTCCCTTAGGGTAGGGGAATAGCCACAATAGAAAAGTCTCCAAGCTGCTCAATCCCATTATGCCAAACCACAGGCATACTCCAGCCACCTCACACATAACTCAGTCTTCTTCCATTCCTAGTATAATCCTGCCCCTTTTCTTCCCAGTTTACTGGTTGTCTTCACCTTAATTGCTTCTACTTGGTTCCAACCCATTTTCTTACCAAAACTATTATTACATATCCTCTCCACATGACCAAACCACTTCAAATTATTTCACTTAATCCTTTTCATGTACTGGTCATCTATTTACTGTCAAGCAGGGTGATATGAACGTCAGTCTACAAAATCAATTTTTCACCACATTTCTTGCTCATCATCAAGCCACAGGTGGTAATCTAAACAAAGGTTTGAGGTCTCAGTGACCATGGAGGGTGGTCGGGTGCTTTTTCTAGGGGCTTACCACGTCTGAGGCAACCACCACTGCCAATGCCAATCACTGTCACACACTTATGGATGGCTAATCCAGTAAATGATATATTTTCTTAAACCAGGAATGCTTAACTCTTAATTTACTTAAAAAAATACTGGTTTTGATAGTTTTTTGTGCATCAAATATAAATATATATATATATATATATATATATATATATATATATATATATATATGTGAGAAATACTTAGAAAAGCAAATGGATTTGTATGTAGCATTTATGGATCTGGAGAAGGCATATGATAGAGTTGATAGAGATGCTCTGTGGAAGGTATTAAGAATATATGGTGTGGGAGGCAAGTTGTTAGAAGCAGTGAAAAGTTTTTATCGAGGATGTAAGGCATGTGTACGTGTAGGAAGAGAGGAAAGTGATTGGTTCTCAGTGAATGTAGGTTTGCGGCAGGGGTGTGTGATGTCTCCATGGTTGTTTAATTTGTTTATGGATGGGGTTGTTAGGGAGGTGAATGCAAGAGTTTTGGAAAGAGGGGCAAGTATGAAGTCTGTTGGGGATGAGAGAGCTTGGGAAGTGAGTCAGTTGTTGTTCGCTGATGATACAGCGCTGGTGGCTGATTCATGTGAGAAACTGCAGAAGCTGGTGACTGAGTTTGGTAAAGTGTGTGAAAGAAGAAAGTTAAGAGTAAATGTGAATAAGAGCAAGGTTATTAGGTACAGTAGGGTTGAGAGTCAAGTCAATTGGGAGGTGAGTTTGAATGGAGAAAAACTGGAGGAAGTGAAGTGTTTTAGATATCTGGGAGTGGATCTGGCAGCGGATGGAACCATGGAAGTGGAAGTGGATCATAGGGTGGGGGAGGGGGCGAAAATTCTGGGAGCCTTGAAGAATGTGTGGAAGTCGAGAACATTATCTCGGAAAGCAAAAATGGGTATGTTTGAAGGAATAGTGGTTCCAACAATGTTGTATGGTTGCGAGGCGTGGGCTATGGATAGAGTTGTGCGCAGGAGGATGGATGTGCTGGAAATGAGATGTTTGAGGACAATGTGTGGTGTGAGGTGGTTTGATTAAGTAACGTAAGGGTAAGAGAGATGTGTGGAAATAAAAAGATTGTGGTTGAGAGAGCAGAAGAGGGTGTTTTGAAATGGTTTGGGCACATGGAGAGAATGAGTGAGGAAAGATTGACCAAGAGGATATATGTGTCGGAGGTGGAGGGAACGAGGAGAAGAGGGAGACCAAATTGGAGGTGGAAAGATGGAGTGAAAAAGATTTTGTGTGATCGGGGCCTGAACATGCAGGAGGGTGAAAGGAGGGCAAAGAATAGAGTGAATTGGAGCGATGTGGTATACCGGGGTTGATGTACTGTCAGTGGATTGAATCAAGGCATGTGTATGGGGGTGGGTTGGGCCATTTCTTTCGTCTGTTTCCTTGCGCTACCTCGCAAACGCGGGAGACAGAAAAAAAAAAAAAAAAAAAAAAAAAAAAAAAAAAAAATATATATATATTATTATTATTTTATTATTATACTTTGTCGCTGTCTCCCGCATTTGCGAGGTAGCGCAAGGAAACAGACGAAAGAAATGGCCCAACCCCCCCCCATACACATGTATATACATACGTCCACACACGCAAATATACATACCTACACAGCTTTCCATGGTTTACCCCAGACGCTTCAAATGCCCTGCTTCAATCCACTGACAGCACGTCAACCCCGGTATACCACATCGCTCCAATTCACTCTATTCCTTGCCCTCCTTTCACCCTCCTGCATGTTCAGGCCCCGATCACACAAAATCTTTTTCACTCCATCTTTCCACCTCCAATTTGGTCTCCCTCTTCTCCTTGTTCCCTCCACCTCCGACACATATATCCTCTTGGTCAATCTTTCCTCACTCATCCTCTCCATGTGCCCAAACCACTTCAAAACACCCTCTTCTGCTCTCTCAACCACGCTCTTTTTATTTCCACACATCTCTCTTACCCTTACGTTACTCACTCGATCAAACCACCTCACACCACACACTGTCCTCAAAAATCTCATTTCCAGCACATCCATCCTCCTGCGCACAACTCTATCCATAGCCCACGCCTCGCAACCATACAACATTGTTGGAACCACTATTCCTTCAAACATACCCATTTTTGCTTTCCGAGATAATGTTCTTGACTTCCACACATTCTTCAAGGCCCCCAGGATTTTCGCCCCCTCCCCCACCCTATGATCCACTTCCGCTTCCATGGTTCCATCCGCTGCCAGATCCACTCCCAGATATCTAAAACACTTCACTTCCTCCAGTTTTTCTCCATTCAAACTCACCTCCCAATTGACTTGACCCTCAACCCTACTGTACCTAATAACCTTGCTCTTATTCACATTTACTCTTAACTTTCTTCTTCCACACACTTTTCCAAACTCAGTCACCAGCTTCTGCAGTTTCTCACATGAATCAGCCACCAGCGCTGTATCATCAGCGAACAACAACTGACTCACTTCCCAAGCTCTCTCATCCCCAACAGACTTCATACTTGCCCCTCTTTCCAAAACTCTTGCATTCACCTCCCTAACAACCCCATCCATAAACAAATTAAACAACCATGGAGACATCACACACCCCTGCCGCAAACCTACATTGACTGAGAACCAATCACTTTCCTCTCTTCCTACACGTACACATGCCTTACATCCTCAATAAAAACTTTTCACTGCTTCTAACAACTTTCCTCCCACATCATATATTCTTAATACCTTCCACAGAGCATCTCTATCAACTCTATCATATGCCTTCTCCAGATCCATAAATGCTACATACAAATCCATTTGCTTTTCTAAGTATTTCTCACATACATTCTTCAAAGCAAACACCTGATCCACACATCCTCTACCACTTCTGAAACCACACTGCTCTTCCCCAATCTGATGCTCTGTACATGCCTTCACCCTCTCAATCAATACCCTCCCATATAATTTACCAGGAATACTCAACAAACCCACACCTCTGTAATTTGAGCACTCACTCTTATCCCCTTTGCCTTTGTACAATGGCACTATGCACGCATTCCACCAATCCTCAGGCACCTCACCATGAGTCATACATACATTAAATAACCTTACCAACCAGTCAACAATACAGTCACCCCCTTTTATAATAAATTCCACTGCAATACCATCCAAACCCGCTGCCTTGCCGGCTTTCATCTTCCGCAAAGCTTTCACTACCTCTTCTCTGTTTACCAAATCATTTTCCCTAACCCTCTCACTTTGCACACCACCTCGACCAAAACACCCTATATCTGCCACTCTATCATCAAACACATTCAACAAACCTTCAAAATACTCACTCCATCTCCTTCTCACATCACCACTACTTGTTATCACCTCCCCACTTGCGCCCTTCACCGAAGTTCCCATTTGCTCCCTTGTCTTACGCACTTTATTTACCTCCTTCCAGAACATCTTTTTATTCTCCCTAAAATTTAATGATACTCTCTCACCCCAACTCTCATTTGCCCTTTTTTTCACCTCTTGCACCTTTCTCTTTACCTCCTGTCTCTTTCTTTTATACATCTCCCACTCAATTGCATTTTTTCCCTGCAAAAATCGTCCAAATGCCTCTCTCTTCTCTTTCACTAATACTCTTACTTCTTCATCCCACCACTCACTACCCTTTCTAATGAACCCACCTCCCACTCTTCTCATGCCACAAGCATCTTTTGCGCAATCCATCACTGATTCCCTAAATACATCCCATTCCTCCCCCACTCCCCTTACTTCCATTGTTCTCACCTTTTTCCATTCTGTACTCAGTCTCTCCTGGTACTTCCTCACACAGGTCTCCTTCTCAAGCTCACTTACTCTCACCACCCTCCTCACCCCAACATTCACTCTTCTTTTCTGAAAACCCATACAAATCTTCACCTTAGCCTCCACAAGATAATGATCAGACATCCCTCCAGTTGCACCTCTCAGCACATTAACATCCAAAAGTCTCTCTTTCGCACGCCTGTCAAATGAGAGTTGGGGTGAGAGAGTATCATTAAATTTTAGGGAGAATAAAAAGATGTTCTGGAAGGAGGTAAATAAAGTGCGTAAGACAAGGGAGCAAATGGGAACTTCAGTAAAGGGCGCAAATGGGGAGGTGATAACAAGTAGTGGTGATGTGAGAAGGAGATGGAGTGAGTATTTTGAAGGTTTGTTGAATGTGTTTGATGATAGAGTGGCAGATATAGGGTGCTTTGGTCAAGGTGGTGTGCAAAGTGAGAGGGTCAGGGAAAATGATTTGGTAAACAGAGAAGAGGTAGTAAAAGCTTTGCGGAAGATGAAAGCCGGCAAGGCAGCAGGTTTGGATGGTATTGCAGTGGAATTTGTTAAAAAAGGGGGTGACTGTCTTATTGACTGGTTGGTAAGGTTATTTAATGTATGTATGACTCATGGTGAGGTGCCTGAGGATTGGCGGAATGCGTGCATAGTGCCATTGTACAAAGGCAAAGGGGATAAGAGTGAGTGCTCAAATTACAGATGTATAAGTTTGTTGAGTATTCCTGGTAAATTATATGGGAGGGTATTGACTGAGAGGGTGAAGGCATGTACAGAGCATCAGATTGGGGAAGAGCAGTGTGGTTTCAGAAGTGGTAGAGGATGTGTGGATCAGGTGTTTGCTTTGAAGAATGTATGTGAGAAATACTTAGAAAAGCAAATGGATTTGTATGTAGCATTTATGGATCTGGAGAAGGCATATAATAGAGTTGATGGAGATGCTCTGTGGAAGGTATTAAGAATATATGGTGTGGGAGGCAAGTTGTTAGAAGCAGTGAAAAGTTTTTATCGAGGATGTATGGCATGTGTACGTGTAGGAAGAGAGGAAAGTGATTGGTTCTCAGTGAATGTAGGTTTGTGGCAGGGGTGTGTGATGTCTCTATGGTTGTTTAATTTGTTTATGGATGGGGTTGTTAGGGAGGTAAATGCAAGAGTTTTGGAAAGAGGGGCAAGCATGAAGTCTGTTGGGGATGAGAGAGCTTGGGAAGTGAGTCAGTTTTTGTTCGCTGATGATACAGCGCTGGTGGCTGAATCATGTGAGAAACTGCAGAAGCTGGTGACTGAGTTTGGTAAAGTGTGTGAAAGAAGAAAGTTAAGAGTAAATGTGAATAAGAGCAAGGTTATTAGGTACAGTAGGGTTGAGGGTCAAGTCAATTGGGAGGTAAGTTTGAATGGAGAAAAACTGGAGGAAGTAAAGTGTTTTAGATATCTGGGAGTGGATCTGGCAGTGGATGGAACCATGGAAGCGGAAGTGGATCATAGGGTGGGGGAGGGGGCGATAATCCTGGGAGCCTTGAAGAATGTGTGGAAGTCGAGAACATTATCTCGGAAAGCAAAAATGGGTATATTTGAAGGAATAGTGGTTCCAACAATGTTGTATGGTTGCGAGGCATGGGCTATGGATAGAGTTGTGCGCAGGAGGATGGATGTGCTGGAAATGAGATGTTTGAGGACAATGTGTGGTGTGAGGTGGTTTGATCGAGTAAGTAACGTAAGGATAAGAGAGATGTGTGGAAATAAAAAGAGCGTGGTTGAGAGAGCAGAAGAGGGTGTTTTGAAATGGTTTGGGCACATGGAGAGAATGAGTGAGGATAGATTGACCAAGAGGATATATGTGTCGGAGGTGGAGGGAACGAGGAGAAGTGGGAGACCAAATTGGAGGTGGAAAGATGGAGTGAAAAAGATTTTGTGTGATCGGGGCCTGAACATGCAGGAGGGTGAAAGGAGGGCAAGGAATAGAGTGAATTGGATCGATGTGGTATACCAGGGTTGACGTGCTGTCAGTGGATTGAATCAGGGCATGCGAAGCGTCTGGGGTAAACCATGGAAAGCTGTGCAGGTATGTATATTTGCCTGTGTGGACGTATGTATATACATGTGTATGGGGGTGGGTTGGGCCATTTCTTTTGTCTGTTTCCTTGCGCTACCTCGCAAATGCGGGAGACAGCGACAAAGCAAAAAAAAAAAAATATATATATATATATATATATATATATAGATGTGTATGGGGGTGGGTTGGGCCATTTCTTTCGTCTGTTTCCTTGCGCTACCTTCTAAAAGTTCACCAACCATTCTTTTGCCATGTCAGCTTACTTCTCTTTTTCCTTCTGCAAGGCACTGCAAAGTGAACAATTTCATTTTCCCTCCTTTTAAAGCCCATCATCTTCCTCTTACAAGTATTTACTCTAAATTTTCTATAGACTACATAAAATTCATTCGCTACCTCTCTTCATTATCTGCAAGTGACAATGACTTACCTGGAAATAAGTCATTAATGGATGGGTCTTTCCTCCAAACTTAAGATTTCCTCCCTCTATCTTACACAGCTTTCTGCTCTCTATCTGCCCCATCCATATACATATTGAAAAGCCAAGGTAACATATGCAATCCCATTGTCACTCACACACCTCTCAAAACTTTTACTTAATCCACCATCAACTTTCACATATACTTAGTCTATTGCTTGTTTAAATTTGTTGCATCCAGAAAGTTTCCTTCTACACTAATGCACTCTAGACCAGTTTTATATTTGTTTATTCCAAGTTCAAAAATGCTACAAACAACTTTCTTATATTGCTCTCTGCTCTTTCTCTCCCCGTCCATACACATACGGAAAACCCAAGGTAACATATAAAATCCTGTTGTCAGTCACACACATCTCTAAAACTTTTACTGGTGCATCCAGCAACTTTCCATCTAAACCACAGGATTTCAGTATGTTTCACAATGCACCCTGAGCCAGTCCATTATATGCCTCTTCCAAGTTCAAATATGATACGAACAAATTTCTTTTTTTCTACATACATAATTATCAACATTGCAGAAACATGATGATCAATGCATCCTTTAACTTTCCTAAAACCTCCCCATTCTAATCTTTCAGTTAATATTTCCATCGTCTAATCGATAACATTTTATCATATACCTCCCTTTGTATGCTCAATGTTAATTCCTCTTACAATATGTACATTTACCCATACTGCCATTTCTTTTGAAGCAAGTAAAAACCACTGCTCCAGTCCGGGCATCTGGGATTCTCCCATTCTTCCAAAACACATATTTTGTGTATCCATGCCGTCCCCACATCACCATCAATTCTTTAACATTTCCAGTTTCCCATCTAGTCTAATGGTTTCTGTTCTCAACCTGCTTTTACCTCATGCTGGAAGATTGTTTATTGTATACTACTGGAATTTTCCCTCCTCTCTCCATCCAGGTGAATAATTTCAGTGCCTCACCCATCCTTGAATACTACCAATTCTTTGTGTAGCACCTGATCTAATCTGATTTCATTCTTTCACTTCAATTTTTGACACTTCCTATGATCTCTCAATTTCTAAAAAATTACCAACTTTCTTCAAAGCCTTCATATTCATTTATTTTCTTTAATTCTTTATTATTTCTTGAAAACTGTGCTTCATGCTGTCCCTAATTTCCCCTGGTGAAGGCTTCAGAAATGCTTCCCCCTAATCTTTTACAACCTTTGTGACTTTTTTTCTTCCACATACAGCCACTTCTCCATCCTTCCCTTTCCAATTTTTAGCATCAGTATCCTCTGCTGTCTCATCCCCTACTTTTGCATTCATGTCTTTCAGCATAGCCACACTATTCTCACCTCAATATTCTTTATATATTTATATATTTCCCAAAGTTTTTTCATAGAGGGAACAGTCTTACCTATAAGTGTTTTTCTACCTTCCAAAACATACTTACACACACAAGACGTACAAAGCTCACGGTTCTGATGAAACTTTACCTTATTTGCTGAAGATATCTGCAAACACATTAGACAGGACTCCTCAACTAATATTTGAGAAGTTGCTGGAAAAAGACAAATTCCTAAGGAAGAGGAAAGGGCAAATGTCATAACCATCTACAAGAAAGCTAGTCTGGGTGAGGTACTATATGGTACCATAAGGTACTGGAGAACTTAATCAGAGGGCAAATGGACGACTCTCTATAAAGGTAAATTTACCGGAGTGAATGGCAACGCGGTTTTAGGGGAAGGAAGTATTCTTTTTATGTTAGCTAAGACGGGACAGGCAAATGAATCTCCTAATAAAGGCCACCTCATTAACACCATATACATATACTTCAACCTCAGGCACACTCCCAATTGATCAGCCAGCTATGAGGGGAGGATGAACAACTAGGTGGACTGTAGACCAACTACTGCAAACAGTAACTGAACCTATGTGGGCTCGAACCCAGGCAGCCCATGAATGCACCATCGTCAGGAACACTATCGACTATACCATGTCTAACAAACTTTTACTTTGATTTCTAAGAGGGAGTAAGCTCTGTCCTGATCAGACAAAAGGGAAGGCTGGGCAGGTTGTTCTCATCTTGAATTCCAGAACTAACTTGACACAATACCACTTGGGATGCTGATTCAGAAGCTGGAATAACAGACGAGAATATTGAGGAGACTCCTTCAATGGACAGAAGATTATCCTTGTAGATGAGAGCAAAGGGCACGTCACAAGTGCTTTCTCCATATGGGTGTAGGTCATCAGTGGAGTGCCCCAGGGTTCTGCTTTGAAACTGATACTCTTCTTAATCAATGTGAATGACTTGCCTGAAGGTACAGACTCCAACCTAAATATGTTTGCAGATGATGAAAAAGTCACAGAGGAAGGGAAAAAAGAGGAGGACTGCATCACCTTACAAGGGAAACTAAACAGACTTGAGAGTTGGTCTGATACATGGCTGATGAAAACCAACCTATGTAATGAAGAAGGGAAAATGTGAAAGAAGGCCTCAATATAATTGTTATCTGGCATGAAGTAAGTTTCAAAATTTTGTGAGAAGGGCTTGGGAGCCAGTAATGGCCCTAACCTACCACCAGAGTCCCAAGAGAACAGTAAAGAACTACTGTCTTCTGGCAAATATCATAACTTTCAAGTATATGAATAAGGATATACTTAGCAAGCTGTCCATATCATACATTAGGCCTAAACAAGAATATGCATCTCAAGTTTGGTCACCTCAACCTAAGGAAGCACAAAGAGCTAATACAGAAGGTCCAGTGGATGACGACAAAGATGGTACCAGAAATGAGAGAGCTAAGTTATAAGGAAGTGCTTTTAAATTTGCTCACATTGGAAGAAATAAGAGTGATGGGTGACCTGATCATAATCTTTAAGGTTTTAAAAAAGATCAGGTGAGGTGGACAGTGAGCAGTTCTTCGAGATGTAGAGACGAACAGCCAGATGACATAACATATAATTAAGTAAAAAACTTGTCCAAAAAAGGTGTAAAGAAGTACATTTATAATACAAGAGAGGAGGATGAATGGAAGAGATCGATTGAGGACATGGTTAATGCAGACACCATACATAAATCTAAGAAGTTGTGTGATAATAGATAATGTTCAAGAGATGAGAGCACCATGAGCATAGACCTGTCTTCTCACAAAGTACCTAGTTATTTACTATATCAATATCTCTGATGCCTGTTCCAAATGGAACTTCCTCAGAGGGACGGCCATAGCAACAAAGTCTCCATAGCTTAAGAACTCCAGGGCAGCTCCTTAGCCTTAAGTGCCTCACCCTTAACAGAACACTGGCAGAAAGCACTCTAGCACAGTATTTGCAGAGGCTCCTAACTAGTGTTCCTAATGACTACTTCTATCTAATGCTCCTACCTACTATTTCTAGCTGTTTCTAACAAATGCTCCAGCCTAAATGTCCTTAACTACTACTTCTATCCACTGCTCCTCCATTTTGCCAAAAGGCAGGTCTAGTGCACAGTGCTCACCGTAGGAAAATCATAGTTACGAAGAATAAGCTTTGTGAGATAATTGTCAAATGTTACAAATGACAAGGAGAGATCGTATGTTTGTAGAAAGAATGCCAGTAGTCCACATTTTAATGTGGCAGAAAGAAAAGACAGCTACCTGGGTCAGAATAGTGCAACTTGACAACTATTACAGTTATTCATGTATACACATTTGTTCTACACAATCATGTAGTCCTCCCAACAATTCTAGGATTTACCTATCACTACCTTGTACCGTCCTCCCAAAGTGATGGTGTTAGTAAAAGGGTTATGCTTACCTTAGCCTTCCCTTTATACTGTTCTTTCAAACCTGATCACACAGCTTCCTCTCCAATCCTAACTTTGTCCTCTTTTTCCTTTCCCCTTTTCTTTACCTAACCAATTTGCAAATATCTTTGGGAAAAGTTTCAAGCCATTCCTGTTGGGTTCTTAAAAACGTTTGCACAGTAAAAGGGAAACAGCTCTTTATCTATTCAAAAAGACAGCTATTAGAATATAAATCATAACAATACCAAGTAATACAATACGATGCTGATATTCGTAAATTTGGGGGTCCTTCCCAATTAAATAACACAGAAACAAGTAAATAAAATTATAAACTATTATTTCTTTCCAAAGTTATTTCTTTATTAAGAAAGTTTATACTAGTCATGGGCTGTCAAATAATATCATGCTAACAATAATTCCAGTTAAAAACTCTTTAAGTATATACAAAAGTGTCATTAAGTAATTCTTTTACATTCCCGTCTTCCTAATCAATTTTCTTAAGGCATACAAAACAAGGAAAGTAGCAGATGATTACAAAAATTATAGCATATAATCAGCACAAATAAGAGAAACGAATGAAAATGGGAAGATTAGTAAATAGTGTGCTTTAGATAAATGGGTGAAGTACTAAGCAAACATGAGGCCACTAAAAAGATAGGGTAGGGAAAGTATGTAGGCCAGTAGATATAATTCAAAGAACAATGTCAAGTAGCACAGCTGAAAAGTATGAAGAAGATTCAGTACAAGGCTGACATCAATATTATGGATAATGATATATCAGGTACTAACTGATACTGAATTGCTTGTACATTCTGAACAGAATATGTTAAACTGCTAAAATATTCTCAACTAAACAATGATTTTACCTTTAAAATCTACAAAGATATCAATCCTGCTAAACCACATCTGGCTCGATCAATAAGAATCAAAATGTTCTTCCCAATACATTGAGCATGGGTATGGTGTAAAATAAAAACAAAATACTAATTCATTATTCCAAAGAACGGCTACATCCCCATGCAAATAACTTACTGTGCTATGAATGTCCCTGCCCAGTGTGTCCTCTGGATACCTTGTGTTGTTGTGGTATTACAAACTACAACATATTGTACTGAGTTGACAACAATGGCTTCTAAAGTCTTTTGCAAAAAGCTACAAAAATAATGCATCACTGCAGCCAGCATTTATGTAAAAGAAAGTGCAGCATATATTAGACCAGTATTCTTGTGTGCAGAACTATTCGAGGTACGATCTATGTCAGTGATAATCTGTCACCTTTACAACTCTCCAGTATGCTCATGAGTAAGCTTTGGAGAGCAAAACTGCACCTCATTAGATAATATCCCAACCACCAAACAACCATCCATACATCAGTTCAACTCTGGTGACTACTGTGGTCCTCTCCACCTCTTGGAATGGTATTACATCCAAATAATTTGTTATTTCTTGTGGGCCACCCCTATGGCATACAAGAAAAATATCATATTTGGAGAACTGGACTTGTGTTGTTTCTTTGGTTTTGAACTAGTTTTATTTTCTGTGTAGAACTAGAAACCTCAAAATCACGTTTTTCTTTGCGAGATATTCATGGATAACAGTGTATACATACATTACACTATTTATACACTGTATTGCATAGGTAGCACATAATTAAAGGATTATGCTTACAATGAGAGAGGGATTTACGTAAAGAACAAAATAATGCAAGAAAATGGATGCCATAAAAAGTGAAAAACAATAGTGTGTTACTGGAAGGGAACAACTGTATGTGAAAGCATAGCTATAAGGCTTTGTTCTGCTTCTAGAAATATATGCTCTGAAGGCATAAATATTTGCTGATTATGTTTACAAAGTAGAAAACTGAGTGGGGAGCAAGACAAGGAAATAGTGAGGTAGTTCACTGTTGAATGAGTAGGAACAGGGTAAATGTTAGGGAATTTGTGACGAGTTGTTCATTATAGCACAGAAAGGTATTCCATGATACTGCATGCCATACCAGATATGATGCTGGACATTTTTTCAGCCAGTTTGCAGGATTCATTTAGGGCACCATTTCCACAAATTGAGTTCCCATGAAAGGCTCACACCTATGTGCACTTGATCTTTCTTATGTAAATGGAATTGGACTTAGTTGATGATAGAAAATTATTTGAACTGAAACTGTGCTCTTCAAAAATGTTTAATAGTGAACATGAAATTATATATAAAGTAATTCTTAAAAAAATTACATAAAATTTCCCAAGAAACTTAAACCCAGTGTTTATAAATAGTCTATATAAAAAGCAGCTCCTTTTAGTTTGAAAATGAAACAACTCCAAACCGTGAAATGCTACTATTGAACTTTTTTTTTTTACACAATTACCTAATTTCATTTCACTCTAACACAAATGCTTATACAGATCTCTTTTTAATGAAAGAACATTTCAAACCCTGGGTGAACTTTTTCAAAAAAAATATCAAAATCTCGGTTTCCTTATAAACTAATCCTCCTCAACATATCTGAAGGCTTCTGGGGGATCTGGTTCTGTTTCTTCTTCTGCTTTGGGCCCTAATGCAGGTACAGGCTGAACCAGTTCTTCACTATCCTCAGGTTTAGTGTCTCTCATCAGAATGATTCCACCAATGTTTAGTTCCTTTACTGGGGTATAACGTGATCCTTCCCCCATGCGTATAACTTTCAGCTGTGCTTTCATAACACGAGCGGGATTACTCAGCAAGTCAAATGCTGGCTCTTCTTTTTTCTTTTCTTCTTCCTTCTTTTTTTCTTCTTTTTCCTTTTCCTTTTCTTTTTCTTCTTTTTCCTTCTTTTCTTCATCTACATCCATCTTTTCATCTTTCTGTTCTTTTTTCTTTCTCTCATCATCCTTCTTCTTTGCTTTTGCAGTGATGGAAAGAACTGCTGTTACTTTCTCTGCTACTTCCTTCTTTTTCTCTTCTAGTGGTGCTGGATATCCATATGTAGAAGGTTTGGCATTTGAAACAAACTGCATCTTTGGCATCTTAAGTTCTGAATTCAGAGCAATGAGACATGTTGGAGTGAAAGCCATAGATAAGAAATGTGCCAATGGAAACCAGTACCAGAACTGAGTGAAAATGAACATGCCAACTACAGAAGTCATACTGGTATGTCCCGTCCGGGACTGCAACGAGATGGTCATATTGCGTCCACCTGCATCAATAATACCCTGAGCAAGGATGGCTCCAAATTTTGCAATGGAATCTTCATGTTTATCCCCAATAACCTTGGCATACAACTGGCGAAAATCTTTAACTTTGGCACAAGTAGCCTCAGTCTGCTGTATAAGCACAAGAGCAGAGGCAATGAGGGCACCCTGGCGGACAAAGTTGACAGGATCATTGGTGAGTGGCTCCAACAACCCAAGAGCTTCCTTCTGCCCAGTGCCTGAACATGCAACACCTAAAGCCATCGCAGCACCATAACGGACATGAGGGTTATAGGATTCAGACAAAAGAGATACCATACTTGGTATCTGCTCTGGTGACCGGAACAACAAGAAACCTAAGGCTTCCACAGCTGCACGTCGAACATCATTGTCCACATCAGAAACTGCAACATGAAGCAGTCTCTTCATTGCTGGTGTTGAGGCAGTACCACAATAGGCCATTGCAACAGTGTACATTGCAGCTCGTCTTAGTATAGCATCCTTGTCTTCACTGAGTTCTGTAATGAGACGATCGGCCTGATCTTGCTGTCCATACATAGTTAAAGCAATTCCCTGCGCTAAACCACGGAGAATTTTCTCATGCTGTGTGTCACGAGCATAATTCACCATATCAGAAACTGCTTGTTCATTGGCTGACCCTAGCATAACTAAGCCCATTGCTAATCCTGCTGCCTCGCCTGTAACTGCATCATCTTGGAACAGAGAATATTTCAACTGCTCATATACATCCGTGCGTTGAGTGCCCATTGCTGCCAGACCCAGGCCAAGGCAGCCACCATGACGAACAATCTGTAAAAGATATCAGAATCAACACAAATAATGTGAAGAAACTGGAAAGACTGCTTACCAAAATGAGAACAGAATTCTTATAAGCAAATCAAAAGGTATGTTCTCTGAAGTAAATACAGTGTGATGTATTTACAACATATGGGAGACAAATCTGATCTTTTTTTGTTTTGGTATAAAGAAAGCTATTGAGTTTACATTGAGACCTGGATTAAATCAATATATTTTGTCTATGTAAGATAGCAAGGACACACATTAACTTTTCCTTAGCATTTTATGATGCTATTTCCCCATAAGTCTCAACTGTACAAAAAGGGAAGCATGCTTCCATCCTCAAAGGAAGAACCTCCCTTATGCTTTCTGCACACAGAGATTTGCACAACAGTAATCTCATGAAAAGCTGAGAGTACACATGTCACTGTCAGCATTTACAGGGAACTGGATAACTGAGTATACAATGGGAAAAGAACATTAAAAGAGACACTGTAACTAAAGCAAGGAAAGGTTGAGGTGAAAAGGATGTCAAATGCAATTGAAGTATGAGCAGAATGAATGGGAACATGAGTGGAATGTTTGATTTGTTGTTCACGATTGCTGAAAATAAAATATCACAGGCAGGATACATATTCCCCATTCATCACTGTAGGAGGAATTCAAACACTATGGGGTGTATGCAAACATTTCTTATACTGAGAACTTTAGCCAATGGCTAAGTGGAGAGCACAACCAATATCATCGGACTTGGACTGCTCGAGGTTAAACTGCTAGTCAAAAGTCACCTTTGGCCAGGCTGTATCATTGGAAGTACAATCTAGTCAAAGAACTTCTCACTCCAAGGAAGTCTACATTTCCCTGCTTTTGGGAGCAGTACAGCCTTGTGCTGCATGAGCCTTTTGAACAGTCCTAAGTGGCACCAAGATTCTTTCAAAGAAATTGGTCCTAGGGTAATTATATATAAATAAGGGAATAACATCCTCTTGAATGAAGGTTTAGTGGTCAAAGAATACATCTAAATCGTGGATGCAAAAAGGTAGTTGGTAAGGAAAACGAAAATAGCTTATGTACAAAGACATATCATGAGCCAGAGAGCATCAAAGAAGAATGAAGGTCCATCAGGAATGCTTAGGTTACATTAAGAAACATGTTTCATTCTGAAACACAATTTGTGACTGGGATTATAATGAGAGAATGTTTGTCTTGAAGTGCAAAATCATTTCTCTCCTGACCACAAAGCTCTATGAGCACTTATGAGACCAAGCACTTACAAAATATATCTCTGAAACAAGCTCATGATTCTTCAAAAGGATAGAGGGAAAGGAAGGGCTGAGAAAATAAATGAACATACTCAAAACACTGTGTTCAGCAAAGGGATGGTTTCCTATACTTCAAAATCTAAATTTCTCACCTCCATATAGAATCCTTTAAGTACTAGAGGGCAAACCCTCATTATGGAAAAGAGATCTGTCAGTCTCTCTTCTCTCATCCTTTTCATATGCCCAAGCACACAAGCCATTTCCTCACACCCTGGCTGGCCTTCTCAATCAGACTACACTCACCACCGGAATTCTGATAATGTGATGTCTCACATGATCAAATTGGCTCGTGCTAGGTAATATCCTCAGGTACTTCATTTCCAGCATATCTACCTTGCACACTTGGCATTTTTCATTTCCTTTACAATCAAGGCCCATTACCAACACACATAAAATCCTGCCATAACTATTCTATATTGTAGATACCAAAGGACTTGTCTTTCCACAAAATCCTTAATACACCACTGACTTTAAATCCCTACTTCAACCTGCACCTTAGTTCAGACCCATAGATCCATCAACTGCAAAGTCCACTCTCAGGTAACTAAAGCACTGTTTCACTCCCCCCCCCTCCCTAATGCAACTTATTTTTGTTCCCATAAACTTTCAATTTTCTTATATTACAAACACTCCCAGACTGAACTTTTTTTTTGGAGTCTGCAAAAAGAGCCCTGTTTTCTGCAAACAGCATACAACATAACTCCTAAGATATATACAAAATACTCCAGCATTCCTTATGTGTACTTAACATTGGTTTCAGTCCTCTATCCACTAAAGCTTGGTCAAAGGTCAAGATGCTGTGTTGCTTCACTGGTCATCCAGGTTGCTGAAGTCAGTGGCCTACAGATCTATATATGAACACACAAACACTGCATCTTGTCTGATCTAGTAAATTGTGCTAGTTCTATCCAATGCCTTTAATTTCTTCACTAATACAGCCCATTGTGTTCCTGATGGTTACAGTGATGAGAGATGAGAAATGCTGCGATGATGGCTTACTAAAAAGTGACTGTGAACAAGGACCATGTTCACAGTGAAAGTATGAAGGAGAGGAAATATATAAAAGGGCTATTAGTACCCTTATGCATTTATGGACATTGTGAAGCAGGGGCAAATGTACACCTTTAACACCACAAATTGAATCCCCTGATTTCTTGGTTGTCCTTAAAATTCTGCAAACCATTTTCACCAATCCTGCTTAGTTTGTTTAGCTGTGATTCCAGTAAAATGATATTTTCAGCAAACAACTAATATCCCGACCCCTCTCAACAAGCAAAATGCTTATCTACATACCTCAGTGTGGGTATGTTACACGAAAAATTCAGCAAAATAACCATTAAATATACACCTAAATAACAGCCAAACAATGAAATTTAAATGTCACCTTTATCTTAAGATGTGAAGCATAAACCTTATTCCAAGTCAGTAGCAGAATGGCAGACACCTTTACATTCTGCCTGCTGACAGACAAATCAACATGTCTAAAGTTCTAAGGTAGCTCACATTACACATGTACATTATCAGCAATATAAAACACTTCTAAACAACTATAAATCATGAAAACAAAATAAAATCAACTTCCTGCATGGATTGTTCCATGCAGCAGTGTGTGTGTGTGTGTGTGTGTGTGTGTGTGTGTGACATATCTACAGGGTATATGCCAGATCAAACGAGTTGTGTTTCAAGGCCACTGCTACATGTTTAAGTGTATATAATACTTCTCTCCCAAACATAAGACATAACAGCTATGGCAACAATAAAATCATGGCAAGCAACTGGAAGAAACCTGTAAAAACCTGAGCACAATATGTGCACCACAGCAAGGAGGGTATAACTGAAATGAACATTTTCATATGGGTCAATGAATCATGATCTTATGCAAATCACAGGTGCCGTACCCACCCATATGATCTAATAAGCACCAGGTCCAGAACACTAACACTTTCAGGGATACCTTTGTACAAGTATGGCCATCGGTAACAGGACTATATGCATATGTGTATGGTTTGCCTTTTCCCATGCTCAAATGAATCCAGGTAATTACGACAGTTTTTTTCAACAGTATCAGTTACCCAGATACCAAAATGGTGGAAAGACACAGCCCTTGTGACCCAAGCATATCCAACTTGCTACATCTCATTAAGCTGTAGTAGTTTACCAGTGATACTAATATATACATATGCATAAACTGTGCATATAAAATTAAATGTCACAGCAACTAAAAGTATTATTGCAATAATTCTCATTTTACAATTCTTTTTATTATACTTTGTCGCTGTCTCCAACGTTAGCGAGGTAGCGCAAAGAAACAGATAAAAGAATGGTCCAACCCGACCCACATACACATGTATAGACATACACGCCCACACACGCACATATACATACCTATACATTTCAACTTATACATACATATACATTTTTTTTTTTTTTGCTTAGTCGCTGTCTCCCGCATTTGCGAGGTAGCGCAAGGAAACAGACGAAAGAAATGGCCCAACCCACCCCCATACACATGTATATACATACGTCCACACACGCAAATATACATACCTACACAGCTTTCCATGGTTTACCCCAGACGCTTCACATGCCCCGATTCAATCCACTGACAGCACGTCAACCCCGGTATACCACATCGCTCCAATTCACTCTATTCCTTGCCCTCCTTTCACCCTCCTGCATGTTCAGGTCCCGATCACACAAAATCTTTTTCACTCCATCTTTCCACCTCCAATTTGGTCTCCCTCTTCTCCTCGTTCCCTCCACCTCCGACACATATATCCTCTTGGTCAATCTTTCCTCACTCATTCTCTCCATGTGCCCAAACCATTTCAAAACACCCTCTTCCGCTCTCTCAACCACGCTCTTTTTATTTCCACACATCTCTCTTACCCTTACGTTACTTACTCGATCAAACCACCTCACACCACACATTGTCCTCAAACATCTCATTTCCAGCACATCCATCCTCCTGCGCACAACTCTATCCATAGCCCACGCCTTGCAACCATACAACATTGTTGGAACCACTATTCCTTCAAACATACCCATTTTTGCTTTCCGAGATAATGTTCCCGACCTCCACACATCCTTCAAGGCTCCCAGAATTTTCGCCCCCTCCCCCACCCTATGATCCACTTCCGCTTCCATGGTTCCATCCGCTGCCAGATCCACTCCCAGATATCTAAAACACTTCACTTCCTCCAGTTTTTCTCCATTCAAACTCACCTCCCAATTGACTTGACCCTCAACCCTACTGTACCTAATAACTTGCTCTTATTCACATTTACTCTTAACTTTCTTCTTTCACACACTTTACCACACTCAGTCACCAGCTTCTGCAGTTTCTCACATGAATCAGCCACCAGCGCTGTATCATCAGCGAACAACAACTGACTCACTTCCCAAGCTCTCTCATCCCCAACAGACTTCATACTTGCCCCTCTTTCCAAAACTCTTGCATTCACCTCCCTAACAACCCCATCCATAAACAAATTAAACAACCATGGAGACATCACACACCCCTGCCGCAAACCTACATTCACTGAGAACCAATCACTTTCCTCTCTTCCTACACGTACACATGACTTACATCCTCGATAAAAACTTTTCACTGCTTCTAACAACTTGCCTCCTACACCATATATTCTTAATACCTTCCACAGAGCATCTCTATCAACTCTATCATATGCCTTCTCCAGATCCACAAATGCTACACACAAATCCATTTGCTCCTCTAAGCATCTCTCACATACATTCTTCAAAGCAAACACCTGATCCACACATCCTCTACCACTTCTGAAACCACACTGCTCTTCCCCAATCTGATGCTCTGTACATGCCTTCACCCTCTCAATCAACACCCTCCCATATAATTTACCAGGAATACTCAACAAACTTATACCTCTGTAATTTGAGCACTCACTCTTATCCCCTTTGCCTTTGTACAACGGCACTATGCACGCATTCCGCCAATCCTCAGGCACCTCACCGTGGGTCATACATACATTAAATAACCTTACCAACCAGTCAACAATACAGTCACAATACATACACAGACATATACATATATACACATGTACACATTCATACTTGCTGCCTTCATACATTCCCGTCGCCACCCAACCACATATGAAATGGAATCCCAATCCCCCCACGCGCAAATGAGGTAGCACTAGGAAAGGACAACAAAGACCACATTCGTTCACACTTAGTCTCTAGCTGTCATGTGTAATGCACCAAAACCACAGCTCCCTTTCCACATCCAGGCCCCACAAAACTTTCCATGGTTTACCCTAGATGCTTCGCATGCCCTGGTTCAATCCACTGACAGCACATCAACCCTGGTATAACACATTGTTCATATTCATTCTATTCCTTGCATGCCTTTCACCCTCCCGTATGTTCAGGCCCCAATCGCTCAAAATCTTTTTCACTCCATCCTTCCACCTCCAATTTAGTCTTACTTCTCGTTCCCTCCACCTCTGACACATATATCCTCTTTGACAATCTTTCTTTACTCATTCTCTCCATGAGACAAAACCATTTCAATACACCCTCTTCTGCTCTCTCAACCACACTCTTTTTAAAACTATTTCAATACACCCTCTTCTGCTCTCTCAACCACACTCTTTTTCTTTTTCTTTCATACTATTCGCCATTTCCTGCATTAGCAAGGTAGCGTTAGGAACAGAGGACTGGGCCTTTGAGGGAATATCCTCACCTGGCCCCCTTATCCGTTCCTTCTTTTGGAAAATTAAAAAAAAAACGAGAGGGGAAGATTTCCAGCCACCCGCTCCCTCCCCTTTTAGTCGCCTTCTACAACATGCAGGGAATACATGGGAAGTATTCTTTCTCCCCTATCCCCACTCTTTTTATTACCACATATCTCTCTTACCCTTTCATTACTTACTCGATCAAACCACCTCACACCACATAATGTCCTCAAACATTACATTTCCAACACATCCACCCTCCTCCTCACAACCCTATCTATAGCCCATACCTCATAACCATATAACATTGTTGGAACCTCTGATCCCAAACACCCATTTTTGCTCTGAGATAATGTTCTCACCTTCCACACATTTTTTAACGCTCCTAGAACCTTCACTCCCTCCCCAACCCTGTGACTCACTTCCGATTCCATGGTTCCATCCGCTGCTAAATCCACTCCCAGATACCTAAAACACTTCACTTCCTCCAATTTTTCTCCATTCAGACTTACCTCCCACTTTATCTGTCCCTCAACCCTACTGAACCTAATTACCTTGCTCCTATTCACATTTACTCACAGCTTTCCTCTTTCACACACTTTACCAAACTCAGTCACCAGCTTCTGCAGTTTCTCACCTGAATCAGCCACCAGTGCTGTATCATCAGCAAAGAACAACTGACTCACTTCCCAAGCCCTCTCATCCACAACAGACTGCATACTTGCCCCTCTCCAAAACTCTTGCATTCACCTAAAAACCCCATCCATAAACAAATTAAACAGCCATGGAGACATCACACACCCTTGCCGCAAATCGACATTCATTAGGAACCAATCACATTCCTCTCTTCCTACTTGTACACATGCCTTACATCCTTGTTAAAAACTTTTCACTGCTTCAAGTAACTTACCTCCCACACCATATACTCTTAATACCTTCCACAAAGCATCTCTATCATATGCCTTCTCCAGATCCATAAATGCTACATACAAACCATCTGTTTTTCTAAGTATTTCTCACATACATTCTTCAAAGCAAATACCTGATCCACACATCGACTACCACATCTGAAACCACACTGCTCTTCCCAATCTGATTCTCCGTACATGCCTTTACCCTCTCAATCAATATCCTCCCATTTAACTTCCCAGGAATACTCAACAAACTTATACCTCTTTAATTTGAACACTCATCTTTATCCCCTTCACCTTTGTACAATGGCACTACACATGCATTCTGCTAATCCTCAGGCACTTCACCATAAATACAATGAATGTCCTTACCAACCAGTCAACAACACAGTCACCTCCCCTTCTATAATAAATTCCACTGCAATACCATCCAAACCCACCGCCTTGCAGCTTTCATCTTCTGCAAAGCTTTCAATACCTCTTCTCTGTTTACCAAATCATTCTCCCTGACCCTCTCACTTCGCACACCACCTTGACCAAAACACCCTATATCTGCCACTCTATCATCAAACACATTCAACAAACCTTCAAAATACTCACTCCATCTCCTTCTCACTTCACAACTACTTGTTATTACCTCCCCATTAGCCCCCTCCACCGATGTTCCCATTTGTTCTCTTGTCTTACGCATTTTATTTACCTCCTTCCAAAACATCTCTTTTATTCTCCCCAAAATCTAATGATACACTCTCACCCCAACTCTCATTTGCCCTCTTTTTCACCTCTTGCACCATTCTCTTGACCTCCTGCCTCTTTCTTTTATACATCTCCCAGTCATTTGCACTACTTCCCTGCAAAAATCATCCAAACACCTCTCTCTTCTCTTTCACTAACAATCTTACTTCTTCATCCCACCACTTACTACCCTTTCTAATTTACCCATCTCCCACCTTTCTCATGCAACAGGCATCTTTTGTGCAAGCCATCACTACTTCCCTAAATACATCCCATTCCTTCCCCACTCCCCTTATGTCATTTGCTCTCACCTTTTTTCCATTCTGCACTCAATATCTCCTGGTACTTCCTCACACAAGTCTCCTTTCCAGGCTCACTTACTCTTACCACTCTTCTCTCCCCAACATTCTCTCTTCTTTTCTGAAAACCTCTACAAATCTTTACCTTTGCCTCCACAAGATAACAATCAGACATCCCTCCAGTTGCCCCTCTCAGCACATTAACATCCAAAAGTCTCTCTTTCACACGCCTATCAATAAACACATAATCCAATAACGCTCTCTGGCCATCTCTCCTACTTACATACGTATACTTAAGTATATCTCTCTTTTTAAACCAGGTATTCCTAATCACCAGTCCTTGTTCAGCACACAAATCTACAAGCTCTTCACCATTTCCATTTACAACACTGAACACCCCATGTAAACCAATTATACCCTCAACTGCCACATTACTCACCTTTGAATTCAAATCAACCATCACTATAACCCGTTCTTGTGCATCAAAGCTGCTAACACACTCACTCAGCTGCTCCCAAAACACTTGCCTCTCATGACCAGGTGCATAGGCACCAATAATCACCCATCTCTCTCCATCCACTTTCATTTTACTCATATCAATCTAGAGTTTACTTTCTTACACTCTATCACATACTCCCACAACTCCTGTTTCAGTAATGCCACTCCTGCCTTAGCTCTTGTCCTCTCACCAAACCCTGACTTTATTCCCAAGACATTCCCAAACCACTCTTCCCCTTTACCCTTTCCTCAAACATATTACCTATCTCTCCTTTTTTCTCATCTTGATTACATCCCCACACATTTAGTCACCCCAATCTGAGCCTTCGAGGAGGATGAGCACTCCCCACGTGACTCCTTCTGTTTCCCCTTTTGGAAAGTTAAAATACAAGGAAGAAAGGGTTTCTAGCCCCCTGCTCCCGTCCCCTTTAGTCGCCTTGCACGACATGCGAGGAATGCGTGAAAAGTATCCTTTCTCCCCTATTCTACATATTAGTGATTTACTATTGAGCATGGTGAAATATCTACCAAATTTTTCTTTGGTATTTATTGCATATTTTTAAGGATGTTTGCAATGTTTAAGGAAGACTGTAAAAAGAATAAAAGGGACAAACAAATTAGTAGTCAACTTGAAGAAGGGCATAGTTGGCAGAGGAGGGAGAATGAAAAGTTAACAAAGATCAGCCAACAGGGCAAATGGGAACATGCCATCATCTCAGTCTGGATGGTGTGTGAATTTTCAACATCCTTATTGCACATAAAGAAGTTATTTTGGTTGCTTTTTGTCCTTTAACTTTTTCAAAACCTTCCTAGAATGTGAAAAGACTGAAAAGTTTTTGTCCTTATTAATTAACCCCAGTCCTGGGGATTTCTTGGCCCCCAATGTGGAAAATTTATGTGGATGAAACTTGGGTCCCACACAAAAAGGATTAATACATCAAAATAATGACTACAATTAATCTGAAGTTAAAATATAGTACACATCCTGAATCAAAATCTATCAAAATATTCTGAGAAGTCTTAACTCACATCACTGGTAGCATCCTTTGTTTGATTGAGAAGGTATTCAATGATATTAGCACCATGATTTGCATGAATAAGTCCCAGGGCATAGAGAGAACCACTTTCAGCATATCCTGGACTATTGGATTCCTTCGGCAAGTAGGCTTGCATTAATGTGAGCGCCTCCTTTTCATGACCTCGGTGGATTACTCCTAGTGAAGCTGTGGCAGTCATCTTGGCCCAGTTTGTTGCTCGAGACAACCACTCTAAATTATCTCTGAAAGAAGGAATATTAAGTTCAATAATGGTTAAGATATGAGATAAGGAAAGAGAATAACCTATCTAACCATAATGAGATTATGCTATCATGCAGAGATAACACAGAGTGCTCACCCCATATATAGTTTGTTCAACCATAATAGTGTTCTCTGTTGCCAAGGAAAATGCAGAACGGTCAAATTTGCGTTCATCTTCTATTCTTAACCATTTATCCAGCCTATTCTAACAGGCTTCTGAATTCCCTCTTATTTTTCATTTCACTTGGCACACAATTGAAAATTCTCTCCACCTTTCTTACTGGACAGCTGAATAATTTTGTTTGGTATCTTTAGATAAGGTAATGTGAAGGAGTGGGGTGGTGGGATGGATATGTAGGAAATGAAATGTTTGAGGACGATGTTGCTGTGAAGTGGTTTGATCAAGTGTGCTGAAATGGTTTAGACATTTATTCAATATATCTATAATACTTGATCGCTGTTTCCCACATCAGTGAGGTAGAGCCAGGAAACAGGTGAAGAATGGCCCATCCACTATATATACATATTTAATACTTTTCTTCTTATTATACTTAATCGCTGTCTACTACGTTAGCGAGGTAGCACAAGGAAACAGACTAAAGAATGGCCCAACCTACCCACATACATATGTACATACATACATGTCTCCATGGTTGTTTAATTTGTTTATGGATGGGGTAGTTAGGGATGTGAATGCAAGAGTTTTAGAGAGAGGGGCAAGTATGTAGTCTGTTGTTGATGAGAAGGCTTGGGAAGTGAGTCAGCTGTTGTTCGCTGATGATACAGGGCTGGTCGTGATTCAGGTGAGAAGCTGCAGAAGCTGTTGACTGAGTTTGGGAAAGTGTGTGAAAGAAGAAAGCTGTGAGTACATGTGAATAAGACAAAGGTTATTAGGTTCAGTAAGGTTGAGGGACAAGTAAATTGGGAGGTAAAATTAAATGGAGAAAAACTGGAGGAAGTGAAGTGTTTTAGATATCTGGGAGTGGATTTGGCAGCGGATGGAACCATGGAAGCGGAAGTGAATCATAGGGTGGGGGAGGGGGCAAAAATTCTGGGAGCCTTGAAGAATGTGTGGAACTCGAGAACATTATCTCGGAAAGCAAAAATGGGTATGTTTGAAGGAATAGTGGTTCCAAAAATGTTGTATGGTTGCGAGGCATGGGCTATGGATAGAGTTGTGCACAGGAGGGTGGATGTGCTGGAAATGAGATGTTTGAGGACAATATGTGGTGTGAGGTGGTTTGATCGAGTAAGTAATGTAAGGGTAAGAGAGATGTGTGGTAATAAAAAGAGTGTGGTTGAAAGAGCAGAAGAGGGTGTTTTGAAATGGTTTGGTAACATGGAGAGAAAGAGTGAGGAAAGATTGACCAAGAGGATATATGTGTCAGAGGTGGAGGGAACAAGGAGAAGTGGGAGACCAAATTGGAGGTGGAAAGATGGAGTGAAAAAGATTTTGAGTAATCGAGGCCTGAACATGCAGGAGGGTGAAAAGTGTGCCAGGAATAGAGTGAATTGGAACGATGTGGTATACCGGGGTCGACGTGCTGTCAATGGATTGAACCAGGGCATGCGAAGCGTCTGGGGTAAACCATGGAAAGTTCTGTGGGGCCTGGATTTGGAAAGGGAGCTGTGGTTTCAGTGCATTATTACATGACAGCTAGAGACTGAGTGTGAACGAACGGGGCCTTTGTTGTCTTTTCCTAGCACTACCTCGCACACATGAGGGGGGAGGGGGTTGTTATTTCATGTGTGGCGAGGTGGCGATGGGAATGAATAAAGGCAGACAGTATGAATTATGTACATCTGTATATATTTTTTTTTCTTTCCCAAAAGAGGGAACAGAGAAGGGGGCCAGGTGAGGATATTCCCTCAAAGGCCCAGTCCTCTGTTCTTAACGCTACCTCGCTAACGCGGGAAATGGCGAACAGTTTGAAAGAAAAAGAAAAGTCTGTGTGTGTATATATATATGTATACGTTGAGATGTATAGGTATGTATATTTGTGTGTGTGGACGTGTATGTATATACATGTGTATGTGGGTGGGTTGGGCCATTTTTTCGTCTGTTTCCTTGTGCTACCTCGCTAACGCGGGAGACAGCAACAAAGCAAAATAATATAATAATTAATATATTATTCATACTTGCTTGCCTTCATCCATTTCTGCTGACACCCTGCCCCACGGGAAACCGCAATGCTACCCCCTGCTTCAACGAGGTAGTGCCAGGTAAACAGACAAAAAAGGCCACAATTGTTCACAACAGTCTCTAGCTGTCATGTGTAATGCACTGAAACCATGGACTCGCTATCCACATCCAGGCCCCACAGACCTTTCCATGGTTTACCCTAGACATTCTGCATGCTCTGGTTCAATCCACTGACAGCAAGTCAACCCCGGTATACTACATCGTTCCAATTCACTCTATTCCTTGCATCCTTTTCACCTTCCTGTATGTTCAGGCCCCAATCGCTCAAAGTCTTTTTCAATACATCCTTCCACCTCCAATTTGGTCTCCCACTTCTCCTTGTTCCCTTCATCTCTGACACATATATCCTCTTTGTCAACAGTTCCTCACTCATTCTCTCCATATGTCCAAACCATTTCAACACACCCTTTTCTGCTCTCTCAACCACACTCTTATTTATTCCCACACATCTCTTTTACCCTTTCATTACTTACTCAATCAAACATCACACCACAAACAGTCCTCAAACATTTCATTTCCAACACATCCACATTCTTCCATACAACCCTATCTATAGCCCATGCCATGTAACCATATAATATTGTTGGAACTACTAATCCTTCAAACATACCCATTTTTGTTCTCTGAGATAACATTCTCTCCTTCCACACATTCTTCATTGCTCCCCTCTGAACCCTCCACTACCCTGTGACTCACTACCACTTCCATGTTTCCATTTGCTGCTACGTCCACTCCCAGATATCTAAAACATGTGTAGAGAATAAGTGAAGAAAGGTTAACAAAGATGATATATGTGTCAGAGTGGGGAGAACCCACAAGAACAAGAATATCAAACTGGAGATGGGAGGATGGAATGAAAAAGATTTTGAGCAATCAGGGCCTCTGCATGCAAGAAGGTGAAAGGCAAGCATGGGATAGTGTGAACTGGAACGATGTGGTATAGTGGGGTCAAAGTTCTGTCAATGGACGGAACCAAGGCATGTGAAGCATCCATGGTAAACGAAAGGTTTGTGAGGTATGGTTGTGGATATTAGTGGTGGTTTCAGTACATTACTCAGCTAGAGAATGGATGTGAACAGATGTGGCCTTTCTTCATTTGTTCTGGGCACTATCTTGCTAATGCAGGAACAGCAATCAAGTTTGAAAAAATCTTCAGATTGGTCTGTAGGACTAGGCTGTGGGTAGAAGGTTGGCTCTAGTTTCAATGCAGTACACATGACAACTAGACAGTGATGTAAGCTAATGAGGCAATTCTTTCTCTATTTCAGTCACTGACTTGCTAAGTAGGAAATAGCATGTAGGTATGAAAAAGAAAAATATTCATTTCAAGGCATTCTTGTAAATTTCATAGTTTTTTCTTGGTGATGTTTTTAGTCTGAATACACTCCCTTTACTTGCTGTCATCCTTATCACATAACTTTCTCTTCTTCTCTCAAGGCTACACTGATCCAGTACTCTCAGCTTTTCATACAGTCCTTGTGATCCATGCCTCAAAATTCCATGTGAAATGTTTTTGCACTTCTCAAGCATTAATCACTTTCTGTTCATTTACTTGGTACAAGTAAGCACCCAACATTTTCATTATAAATTTTCTCTCATTGCGAATATTCTCATTATTACTCCATTCATTACTTGCTTTGCTCTTAGTTTCATATATGTGGTCTTCAAATTGCAGCTTTTCATTTGTGACTACTTCCAGGTCTTGCATTCTTCGAATCCTGCCAATATCATTTCCAGTTGGCCCTCTGTATTTTGTAAATGCGTAATCTCCCCATAGCTAAAATGTTCAAACCTTCCTTTACTAAATTCCATCAAATTCCTTTTGAAACATCTGTATATCACCAGTTTACCTAATTTTTCTCTGATTTTTAATGTCTTCTGATTTCATCAATGTTGTCACACATAATTACAAGAACACACACACTACTGATTCGACCTAATACAGTTCCCTGTGGTACATCTGAAAGAGCAAGCTCTTCCTCAGATATAGTTCTATTAGCTACTAGTTTGATTTTTTTTTTAAATTACTTGATCCACTTTCCTAGCTTACAGTTTGTGTTGTTAATCAACTTGCCATCCATTGCTGCTCTTTGCATCAATGCTTGTTCTTGTATTCTGGCAGCAGTTTTATTGTTATTATACAGTTATCTCTAACTGGAAGTTTCCATATATTTTTCGCGGTGACTCTTTTGAAGACTTTCATTACATTAAGCAAGAGATTTGTAAGCCTGTACTATTTTAGGAGAGGCTCTGATCCTCCTATGAGTTCTAGTGACATAAATACCTTATTCTGGATTCCAGCTATACTGCTGTCAGCAAGGTTCCTTGTAATATCATTAATGATTTCATAACTTCATTTTTTATATAACAAGTACTCTATTCATCATTGGTTTACTATTTTTTCTGTATCAACTAGTACTGTATTCAATCCAGTCCAAGATCTGAGTTTTCTTCAGGTTTATCTATTCCTATCTTTGTCATTTTCATTCAAATTAACACCTATGATACTATTATCAACAAATTAATTACATATCTCATCATTAATAAAATACATATTTCTTGTACAGAATACTGACTTTATCAGTCTAATACTACTGAGAATATTCTCTCAAATCACCATCATATTCTTCTCCTAATCTGATGGGACCAATCTCAGCCGTTTTGTCCTCTCCTTTATTAATGAACAAGAAAAAATTCTGAACTCTTTTGCATGGAACTATCTATTTTCTCATCTATTATTTGTTCTCTTCTAAGCAATTTCATTGTCTCTGCATTCAAGATTTTTCTAATTCAGTTCCTATTTTCTTTCCTTAGTTATTTTTATTTTCCTTTTCCCAATCTACTCTTTGAATCATCCACTGCTGTCTTTTTTGGACACCATCTTAATTCTGGCCCCCCTTACCCTTTATTTTTGAATGATTCTGAAACTTTAGCTATTCCTTTTAGTTCTTCATAGAACGCTGTTCTGCTGGTGCTTATGTTATCATCTTTAAAAATATCAGTAACTTGTTTGCAAACAGATAATTTTTGTTCCAGTTCATTTTGTTAAAGTGGAAATCCAAGTCACTTGGTTCACCAGTATCATTATGATTCTCTCCTAGTTTAATACAGAAGCTATAGCAGCATACTGCAGGATTCTTTGGAGACTCTGACCATTCTGTGGGTCTTGTGAGGGTAATGATCAGGGAGAAGTGGAGGTACACTCAAGGAAAGATGATTATTTCACAATAACCTTTCTTATTTCCGAATCAACATGTCGAGTTCAATCTACTGATAATTTATCATACACTCCTTGTACTCTAATACAGTCAACATTTGTGGACAAGACTAACTGCCTTCTTTCCCCTATTTTCACAGAGAATCTATAGGAAATTGGAATTAAGTTTGGAACAACTCTAGAGACACTAGTGACAGCAATCTTTTTATCTCTCTGCCTTAGAAAGGGAGCATCAGAACAGACAATGGCCTCATTAGTACACTTATTTTCTCTTGCTATCATCTATAACTCACTGACATCAGAGCCTACTATCTACAGATATGCCCTAAAGAACACCTCCTGCATAAGGTTTATCTTAACTATTTCATATACACTAGTTCAACTCACTTGACATTATACTGCCCCCATATACTGCAGAGATCTAATTCATCCTACAAATGCTTGCCTTTTGCTCTCCTGGATGTTAAGGCCCTAATATCCCAAAGCCTACACCAGCTCCCTCCTGGTTCCCCATCCTCCTACTTACTTCCTCTACTTCTGACATGCACATCCTCTCTACATTTACTTTTCGTCAATGTATATAAATGGGAGTACAGACTTTTTGAGGAATGAATCTCTCGCTTCAAAAAAAGTCTAGCATTTCTCTGTTCTTGAGAGGAGCACAACCTTGATCCTGCAAGGGCCCCATAAATGGGGTCCTGGAGATGTACAATCAAGCCATCCATCATTTCCCTTACAGACAGTGACCTTTCCTTCTACAAGCTCCATAATGCACATATGACCTTAGTCCCCACTTCCAACTCACTTAAGCCCACCTGTTCCATCCACTGCCATGTCCACTCCTAAGTACTAATAGCAATGCATTTCCTCCCCATTCAAATTTATTCTCAAAACATCATGTCTTACCAAGTAATGTCATCAATTAATGTAGCTCATAGGTGTAATTCTGTAAAGGTCACTGATAATAGCCACGAAGATAACAGCCATGTCAAATCACCAATGGCACTCCACAAGTAATAAACCACCTGATTGTTAAGAGATAATTGCCCTTATGGCAGCAATTTGATAAGAAATTACAGATAAAAGAGGGGAAGCAATCAACAAAATCCATATGAGTTGCAACCAGACTGTAAGGTGAGACTGCATTATGAATACCACGAGAATAAGTGAATTTTTAAATCATTTGGAAAGCAAAACCTACTTCTGTTCTCTGGCAACTTCATTTTCTATCCATCATTAGAATCCTAAACACAAATGAAAAAATCTATCAACTTCACTGATGAGAAAAATATTACTAGGAAGAGTGTGACTAGTGCACATAAAAGAAAATGACTCACCGAAGAAACTGATCAGAAGTGGTGCCACAGTGCATATAAGCATTGGCTATAACTGTTGCTGTGTGACAAACTGATGCTCGAACTGCTTCTTTACTATGTCGTAATATCAACATATCAGTATGGTTGTTGGCAATGAGAAACTGAAGATGCTGCTCAATTGTCATCTCACCACTGAGGATCCTGGCAAGTTTTTCCACACGGTTTTGATGAGTCTTCTCGAGATCAGTCTAATGTGAAAAAAATAAATACCTAGAATTAATTATTTTGTATTTGACAGTTAACAATTTTATGAAAAAGAAAGAAGGAAGACAATTCCACGGATTTGCTATGTAGCTAGTCTTCACACGCAAATTATAGGAAGAAGCAGCCTGACACATGTTGCTTTAGAGACATAAAAACAATGGGCTTATTTGCATACATCCAGTCCCTTCCTGTTATGTATAATGTACTGTACCAGATACTATACTCCCTGATGTGCAGATAGAAGACACATATCTTCTATACCTGGAAAATCCTAGGCGTAGTTCCCCAAATATGTTTGGAAATAACATTCTACGGGCATGACACGCATGAAGACTAAAATACTACCTCTGAAATCCAATGTAAAAAATAAAAACATCCAGGGTTCAAGACTTCAACACCTATCAGAAACACCAAGGAATGCACAGTAAAGAAGTAACAGTGCACTGGAAATGTACCTATAAAGTGTAACAAACCAAGGCTTTGGGGGCTATGTGGTCCTGTGTGCTATGGGTTCCAACACCTTGGTCAACCAATCACCTCACTGAACAGCCTTGGCTAAGCTCAGGCTGTGTGGGTACAAACCCTAAAGACTTAATCTACCCGCCTACAGTCATCCTCACTTTGACTACTTCACATGCACTGGATTCACACATAACAGCAATCTGCCTTCCCACATTTACCACAGTGTTCCAGTTCTTTCTATCTAATACACAATTATCACCCTCCTAAATGTTTCAACCATGATACCAAAGTCTTCTTAACAACATCACTCCATATCCACCGAGGTCTCCCCCTCTCCCTTCCTCCCTTTTTACTCACATATTCTATCTGTTAGCCTTTTTTCACCAATCCCCTTCTTATAACTAAACCATTTCAGCATAACCACACATCAAAGTTAGGACAAGTACATGAAAGCTTCTTACAAACTCTAAACTTTAACAATTTTCATTCACCAGAACTCACAATGCATCTCCAATCTTTCTCCCTTGCAAGACAACTTTTAACTTAAGCTCCCACCACCACCCATCCTTACCCATGTTCATTCCCAGATACTTATGTCATCCTCAAATTACAAAATGCCAGGTCATTTCATCAAAGGCATTTTAAAAACAGAAAGAAAAAAGTGAACAGGTGTGGTAAAAATCATATGTATAAGTGCAGGCATGGAACTGATGACTTAGCTTGGATGAGACAGCAGTCCTAATACAAAGGGTATCAGATGATTCCAGACTTTACAATAAGAAGTCTAAGTAAAAACAGCAGCATTTCCATGGATCCTTTTGGATTTACTGAAGTCAAAGAATTAGAAAAAGGGGTCACATTTAATGGGAAGTAAATGGAAGAAAGCATAATGTGGCTGAATCTCAGACATACACACCAAAATTGAGAGGAAGATTAACAAAGAAACTGGTAAAAGTAGAGGGAAAGTTCAGGATGCATAGTACTGAGAGAGACATAAGGTTTGCAAGACTGTCAAGAATTTGGAAAAGGAGTGAAAAACACTATATGATTTCTAAGCAAGCTATGCTTCAGCAAAAGAGAAGTGATTAAGTTCAAACAATACAGGGGTACAGGAGTACAATAATGTAGTCCATAATACCAAGTCATCAAGCGTTTTCTCTTCACTCATGTGTGTATCGCCTTCTTCCTCTGCTCCTGTTGCCACAGTTTTCTCTTCCTCTTCTGTGCTGCCACTATTTGTTCCAGCTGCTGGTGCTACTGATGTGGATGTAGTAGTACTGGTGAGAGCATCAACATCCTTTAAGAGAGCAGGTACTGGGGCAGTGGTTCGCAGACCCTGACGCACATGGGAGAGCAAGTCCTGAGTAGCACTCTCATACAGGTCAAAGCCAATCTGATATGCCATCAGTTCATTGTCCTGAAATTATTTAAATAACTTTTATTAAAAGCTAATAAAAACTTGTATCTATCATCAGATAAAAAGAAAAAACTGAGAATGATATAAATGTGAGCAAAATGGGCATCCTTAACAACAGAAGTATCAAAAAGAAATCATTAGTCAAGACAAGTAACATAAGTACGTATATCATATGCAATACACTCATCACAAGGTGAGACACTTTTAATTTTCTCATCAATCTAATTATCTACAACACCAAACATCACAGCAGTCTATTGAAAATATTTCAGACATGCCAAGTAAACATGCATCTTCACATAATCACACTGGCATCAGAATGAAATACTTTTCCCTGTCTAAGTGTCCCTAATAATCACCTTTAATCATAAGTTTTAGCATTCACTTACTATAATTTCTTTCCTATGCTAATGGTTATCATATTGGTCACTACATTTACAAATCCATTCTCCTTCATATTTGCTAATCTTCACTTTCCAAACTGGAAATCACATCAAAGCATTTTCATAACAAAATGCCTTTCCTGTTTTAGTGAGTAGCACCAGGAACACATTAACTCACTGGTACTGGTGCAGAGAAGAGCTCGAAGGACTGCATGCAGATAATCAAGCTTTTTGACAATCTACATTCAAGTAAGCCTACTGTGTGCAAGTAAGTGGACAAAGTGCTGTGTGCAGGGTCCCCTGATTGCTATATCATTTGGATTTAAGTCTGATAACCCCAATCCTTGGGATTTTGGTAAAAGCCAGGATATGGAAAACCTCATTCGAATCAAATGTTCATTAGTGCCAACCTCAACATACCAAAATCTTTAAAGTATTATACACAAAGAATATCCATCCAGTAAACAGCATCAGTGGTTGACATAGGGAGATGAACAAATGTGCTTTGGAACTAGTATATAAAAAGGCAACTGAAAACAAAGATAGATGGCCCAATAGTTACAACATGAGTCAACACAAACCACTGAGTATTCAAATACTCCCTGGATAAAACATATCTATATGCAATCAAGATATATTTTGTTATTGTCCATTTTGGGGAACTAATTAAGAAATTCAGAAATGGAATCAAAGGATGTATGTAGAATGTATAGGGGGAATTAGTCTGTTAAGTATATCACAAAAAGTGCATGCAAGAGTGCTGATCGATGGAGTGATGTAAGTAACTGAATGCAGAACAAGTGAACAACAAGGGAATTTCAGAAAAGGTAGGGGATGTGTGGATTAGATTTTTGTGGCGAGAATAACAGTGGTAATGTATCTTGCAAAACGTAAGAAGCTGTATGCAGCCTCTATGGATCTGGAGAAACTGTATGACAGACTCAAGCGGAATGCTTTATAGATGTGTTAATGATACATGTGATGGGGGACAAATGCTGGATGGTGTGAAAGCCTTCTAAAGAGGAACAAATGCATGTGTAAGACTGGATGGAGAGTTACGCAAAAGTTTCAGTAGACATGTGGGTGTGAGGCAGGGCTGAGTGATGTCATCGTGGCTTTTAACATAGTTATGATGGAGTGATGAAACAAAAATTAGGGAAAGGGGCAGCAGAGATGAAATGTGATGGTAAGGTATGGTGATAATGGCAAGCCTATCTGTGGATAATACTGTGTCCTTTGTTGAGAGTGAAGAAGAGTTACATAAGATTGTAAATGTGTTTTATGATGTGTCTACATGTAGGGTGATTGAAGGAAAATGCGAGTAAAAGTAATGATGTTTGAAAGGAAAGGGAGTGAAAATATAGATTTTGCAAAGCCCTACAGAGTAAGAAAATGTACTAAACTGTGTTAGAGATTAGGGGGAAGATGGAATGGAAGAGGTGAGAGAATATAAGTATCTAGGTGAGATGGAAAGAGAGATAAGGGAAAGAACAGTGCTGGCTAGAAGATTTGTTGGATCCCTTAATAGAATAAAGAAAGGTAGAGCTGTACGTATGGAAGTAAAGAAAGGATTAAGGAACAGCAAAGTCCTCCCGACCGGACATGCAGCTGAAACATGGACATTGGATGAGTCACAGAAGTCAAGAATCCAGACTGTGGAAATGAGCAATTTGAGAGGAGCATTGGTGTGACTAGATGTAAAGAAAAAAGAAAAGGGGGAAGGTTTGATAGTTTAAGTATGGCAAGGAATGCAAAGGGAATGATTGTGGATGAAACATAATACTCTGAGGTGGTTTGGGCATGTGGAAAAAATGCAAAACAGGAAGTTTACAAGGATAGTGTATGATCAAAGGAGTTGGTGTGGGAGTAAGACTAAAAAGCTAAAGACTCTAAACTTGCCAACTTGGAAGAGAGAAGAGTGAGGGGTGATCTGATCAAAACCTTGAATTTTACAGCAGATAAATGAATTGGACAGTGAACAGTTCTTTGAGAGATGTAAGGATATATAGTAACCAGAGGACATAACATTAAATGTACTTTTGTAGCACAAGAAAGGTGGATGATTGGAACAGAATGACTGAGGGCATGGTTAATGCAGACACCATACATAAATTCAAGATGATGTATGAAAGCAGAGAATGTTCAAGAGATAGGGTACAAGGGTAAAATGTCCTTCCCATACAGTACAAAGAGGTAATTAATTACAAAGGCCTCATTGGCATCCAACCATCTCTAGCTTCATGTAAAATATACCAAGACCAAAGCCAAGCCAATAAACTATTCCATTGTTTATTTTGAATAATTCATGTGTCTAAGTTCTGACCAGTGACAGTACATCGATAATGGCCCCAACCTCACCATACTGATCCAATTCATTCTATCCATAGCCAAAGCACACTGCTCTCGCTCCTGAATGTTCTGACCTTGGTATCCCAAGTCCTCCAGTCCATCCTTCCATCTTCTACTGTTTCCTCATTCCCCTTACTCCCTCCATATCTGATATACAGATTACCTTTGTCAATTTTTCCTCTCTTCCTCTCCACATACCCAAACCATTTCAGCTTACATGGGGTTCCTAACTTATGAATGTCCAACCTACAAACGCCCGCACTTATGAATGAGCTAAAAAACAATATTTTATACCTAGTCTAACATACAATCAATTACTCATTAGCTCCAAACTGCAGAACTATTTAAAATGAGCATCTTTTTTATTTGTGTTGTTTAGTATGATGTTCTATTAACTGCAGTTACTTTGGAATACAAAGTCAAATAAAGTACTATCATTATCATTATCAAAACTAACTTTATGCACTTCTTTATGTTTCCCAACTTAAAAATAATCCATCTTAAGAACAGGGACCCCCTGCATGTACCCTGATCAGCCCCCTCAATTAAACTGCACTTACTATCACACATCTTTCTGACTGTCATTTCTTACATAATCAACACAGGCATTTAAATTCCAACATGATGGTACCATCTCGTCAAAGGTGACGTTTCACCAACAGTTTAACCTCATGCTGGAGGAGTTAACACCAACAATATGAATAACATAGGCATGCATTTATAACACACATACATGTGCATTAATCCACTGACTACTACTGTGCTGTACAGGGTATTATGTATCCCTGGCAGTGGACTTTTAGTGTGCCAGGCATGGTAAATAAGGAAACAGAGAGTCTGGATACAATATATGGCCAATCAGACAATGTTCCCACAACCTATGCCCAAATCTTTTTCAACTATGCTGGTCAGTGGCCAACAAAATGCCAAAGGTAGTACATCATTTTTGCACTTCCAAGGCAACAGAGGATGTAAATAATGTATATAAATCTATACAATCGGCAAAAAACAACTGGCTCACTTCCCAGGCCTTCTCATCCTCAAAAGTCTGCATAGTCGCCCCTTTGTCCAAAACTAGTATTTACCTCCCTAACCACCCCATCCATAAACAAATTAAACAACCATGGAGACATCACACACGCCTGAGGCAGACTGACCTTCACTGGGAACCAGTCACTCTTCTCTCTTCCAACTCATACACATGCCTTACATCCTTGGTAAAAACTTTGCACTGCTTCTAGCAGTTTACCTCTCACACTGTATACTTTTAAGATCTTCCACAAAGCATCTCTATCAACCCTATCATATGCCTTCTCCAGATCCTGAAATGCCATGTACAAATCCATCTGTTTTTCTTAATATTTCTCACACAAATGATACAGCGCTGGTGGTGGATTCAAGTGAGAAATTGCAGAAGTTGGTGAGTGAGTTTGGAAAAGTGTGTGAAAGGAGAAAGCTGAGAGCAAATGTTAATAAGAGCAAGGTCATTGGGTTTACCATGGTTGAGGCACAAGTTAATTGGAATGTAATGGAATGTAAGTTTGAATGATGTAAAATTGGTGGAAGTGAAGTGTTTAAGATATCTAGGAGTGGACATAGCAAAGAATAGAACCATGGAAGTGGAAGCGAGTCATAGGGTGGGGGAAGGAGCAAAGGTTATGAGAACGATGAAGAATGTGTGGAAAGAAAGTTATCTCAGGGTAAAAATGGGCATGTCTGAAGGAATGGTAGTTCCAACAATATCATATGGTTGCGAGACATGGGTTATATACAGGATTGTACAAAGGGTGAATGTAAGAAAGTGACTGTGAAAGCAGAAGAGGGTGTGTTGAAATGGTTTGGATATATGGAGAGATTGAGTGAAGAAAGGTTAACAAAGAGGACATATGTGTCAGAGGTGGAGGGAACAAGGAGAAGTGGGAGACCAAACTGGAGGAAGGGATGAAGCCGAGCGAAAAAGATTTTGGGTGATCGGGGCCTTAAGATATAGAAGGGTGAGATGTGTGCAAGGAATAGAGTGAAATGGAATGAGATCGATGTGCTGTCACTGGACTGAACCAGGGGATGTACAACGTCTGGGGTAAACAATAGAAAGGTCTGTGGGGCCTGGATGTGGATAGGTAGCTGTGGTTTCAGTGCATTACACAAGACTGAGTGTGAACAAATGTGGCCATTTTTGTTTGTTTTCCTGCTGCTACCTCGCTTAAGTGTGTGTAGCAATGATGTTTCCTGTGGAGTGGGGTGGTGCCAGGAATGGATTAAAGGCAAGCAAGTATGAATATGTACATGTGTATATATATGTCTGTCTATGTGTGTATATATATGTGGAATGATGATATGTATATGTGTAAGTATATGTACATGGATGGGAATTTTTGTATGTATATGTGTATATGAGTGGATGGGTCGTTCTCCGTGTTTCCTGGTGCCATCTCACTGATGTGGTAAATGGTGATCAAGTACAATAAAATATATAATAAGTAGAAATCTATAAAAATAGTGCATATCAATATATATGGAGCATATTATGATAGGAAACTGAAAAATTATAATGCAACTATCGTTAAAAGTTAAAATACAAGGAGGGGAGGGTTTCTAGCCCCCCCCACTCCTGTCCCCTTTCATCGTAGAAGGCAACTAAAAGGGGAGGGAGCGGCGGGGGGCTGGAAATCCTCCCCTCTTGTTTTTTTTTTTTTTAATTTCCCAAAAGAAGGAGCAGAGGGGGGCCAGGTGAGGATATTCCAAAAAAGGCCCAGTCCTCTGTTCTTAACGCTACCTCGCTAACGCGGGAAATGGCGAATAGTTTAAAAGAAAAAAAAAAAATCAATATATATAAATAATGGAGCATATTATGATAGGAAACTGAAAAATTATAATGCAACTATCGTTAAAAGTTAAAATACAAGGAGGGGAGGGTTTCTAGCCCCCCCACTCCCGTCCCCTTTCGTCGCCTTCTATGACACGCAGGAAATGTGTGGAAAGTATGCTTTCTCCCCTATCCCCAGGAAGATAGGGGCCTGGATGTAGAAATGGAGGTGTTTCAATGCATTATACATGACAGCTAGAGACTGAGTGTGAACGAATGTGGCCTTTTGTGTATTTTCCTAGCGCTACCTCACGGGCGGGTGGATGCTATTCCATGTATGGCAGGGTGGTGATGGGAATGGATGAAGGCAGCAAGTATGAATATGTACATGTGTATATATGTATATGTCTGTGTATGTATAAGTATACGTTGAAATCTATAGGTATGTATATGTGTGTGTGGGTGTTTATGAGTATGTGGGTGGGTTGGGCCATTCTTTCATCTGTTTCCTTGCGCTACCTCACTAACACAGAAGATGGAGATTAAGTATAATTAATTAATAAACTGTATTGTGAAATGTGAATATATATTGTAAGGAAGGATATGTCATACAGATGGCAGAGTCGCTGGTGGAACATTCCGTCATCTAAGAAGCTCACTAAAACCTTAAGTAAAACTTTACTACATTAATATGCACCTACATATTTCCTACGTTTTGTAGGATACTAAGAGGGGCAAGTGTGGGGGATGGACACTCTCCCATCCCAGTATTTTCAATTTCAAAAGATGGAACAGAAGGAGCTAAGCAAGGAATGCTCATCCTCCACAAACACTCAAGCTGGGGTGTATGGATGTAAACAAGATGAGAAGAAATGAGAGATAGGTATCATGTTTGAGGAAAGAAACGGATGTTCTGGCTCTGAGCACAGCAAACCTCAAGGGTAAGGGGGATGAAATGGTTTGTTTGAGGATAAAGTCTGAGGTCAGCGTGAGGTAAGAGATAAGAATGGAATAGCACCTCTGCTGAAGCAGGAGTTGTGGGAATGTGTGAAAAACTGTAAGGAAGCAAGCTCCAAACTGAAGTGGGAAAAACAAAAGTGGATTACATGAGATGGTTGACTAATCATGCTTATACACCTGGCTACAAGAGGGATGGTGAAGAGAGGTGAGTGTTTCGGGAACAGCTGAGAGAGTGTGTCAACAGTTTTCATGGAAGGGACCAGGTATAAGTGATGGGTGATTTAAAAGACAAAGTGGGTAAGTTGAAGTTAAAATTGTGGGGGTATGGGGTATTTAGTACAATAAATGGAAATAGTGAACAGCAAGTGGATTTGTATGTAGAGAATGGACTGGTGACAAGGCATACCTGGTTTAAACAGAGGAACACACTTTAGTAAAATGTAGCAAAGTAAAACAGTCAGTAGACAGTACTGGATTACACTAATCAACAAGCATAAGAAATAGTGACTCATGGATGTTAATGCACTAAGAGGGTAGCTGGTGAGATGTCTGACATTTATCTGGAGGAGGCAAGGATGAAAATTCATAGAGGCTTCAGAAAATAAGAAATGATATGGGTGCAGTGGTGGTGAAAGCAAGTGGGCTTGGAAAAGATATTTGTGTTAAGAAATACCAGGAAAGACTGAATGTATTACAGAAAAAGGTGAGAGGAAACAAAACCATTGGAGTGGGTGAAGAATGGGAGACATTTAGGAAAGCAGTCTTGGCATGTGAGAAAAGTGTATAATAGGGAGGTGAGCATGTAAGAAAGGGTGGTGAGTGAAGGGATGACAAAGTAAAGTTGCTGATGAAAGAGAAAAGAGAGGTGCATGGGCAACACCTAAAAAGGAATATTGTGGATAAAGCAGGTAAAAATGCAAAACTTTTCCATAAATTCATCAGTAGATTGTCAATGAAGGAGCAGGTAATCAAAGTAAGGGTTTCTGAGGGTAAAACAGTTGAGGATGATGTAAGGATTTGTGAAAAACTGACTAACAAGCTTAAAGTGTTTTCACAGTGGAAGGCACTATAGCACCCATCACTTATGAGAAGGGATAGTGAAGAGGTTTTGGGAAATGTTGAGATAACTAGAAAACATTTACAAAATAATAAAGCTCATGGTCCTGATGAGATTTCATCTTATGTGCTGAAGATGTGTGCATATACAACAGACAGACACCCTGAGACACTGTTTAAGATGTCAATGAAGAAGCAGAGAGTGCCAAGAAAGTGGTATTCAGAGGACTATGTGCTTTCAGTGGACTGAACCAAGGTATATGAAGCAGCTGGGGGAAATCCATGGATTATAATTATCATTTAATTGTGAAGCCTGATTATGGACTGGGGGGCTGTGGTTTCAATAAATGTACACATGATTGCACTTGTGGCAGATGTGAAAGACAAACTGTAGTTCATGTCTGAGTGTGGGAGTGTGTGAAAGCAGAAAGTTGCGAGTAAATATGGATTAAATCAATGTTATTGAGTTTAGCAGGGCAGAGAGACTGGTTAGTTGGGATAAATTTAAATAGAAATTTTCTTTTGAAAAATAAGTGTTTTATACACCCAGGAGGAGGGGGGGGGGGGGGACTGGAAGTGGAAGTAAGTCATAGGGTAGGTGAGAAAGTAAACGTTCTGAGAGCATCGAGGAATGTGTGGAAAGAGGTCATTTATATGGGGGGGGGGGGGGGGGCAAAAATGTCTGAAGGTACAGGAAGTCCCAATGATGTTTTACAGATGGATTGCATGGGATATAGATATGAATGTGTAGAGAAGGGTGGATGTGTTCAAAATGACATGTATAGGGACAATGTATGGTGTGAGATGGTTTGCTTGAGTAAGTAATAAACGCTAAGAGAGAAATGTAGTGACAGGAAGAGTGTAGTTGGAAGAGCTAAAGAGGGTGTTTTGAAATAGTTAGGAATGATGAAAAGAATGTGTGAAGAAAGGTTAAAAAAAGAAGATACATGTGTCAGAAGTGGAAGGGACAAGAAGAGGCAGCAAATAGCAAGCATATAAGGCAAACACTAACCATTGCTTCACTCTTGAGACTGTCATTCTTGATTAGCTTGTCAAGAATTGAAGCTACTTCATGTGGTTTATCTAAGTGAATCAAACATTGACACATGTTGACATAGTCTGGAGTATCCAAACCTTGATACAATGACACCAACTGTTCCAAAACTTCATCACGAAATTTGCGTTGCTCGATGTACTGCATGGCTATTTTGTAGGAGTAGGTAAGACTTCCTACAATATCATCCTGAAATGATAGAGAAAGAGCTATGTATACATTATCTATCAATCAATCACATTCCTGTCAATGCAAGGTGAAAAAAGTTAAGATAAACTATTACCCTGATAATGTTTCATACAATTTCTGTTGTCACAACAGTCAATGCTACTATACTTGCTACTGCTGTAAATTATAGTTCATATCTAATAAACTTTGTCGCTGTCTCCCACGTTAGCGAGGTAGCACAAGGAAACAGACGAAAGAATGGCCCAATCCACCCACATACATGTCCACACATGCACATAAACATACCTATACATTTCAACATACACATACATAGACATACACAGACATATACATATATACACATGTACATAATTCATACTTGCTGCCTTTATTCATTCCCGTCGCCACCCCGCCGCACATGAAATGACAACCCCTCCCCCAGCATGCGTGCGAGGCAGCGCTAAGAAAGACAACAAAGGCCACATTCATTCACACTCATTCTATAGCTGTCATGTAAAATGCACCGAAACCACAGTTCCCTTTCCACACCCAGGACCCACAAAACTTTCCATGGTTTACCCCATGCCCTAGTTCAATCCACTTTCATCCATCAGTTCAACTGAAAAATAAAAATGAAGAACTTTACAAATTTAAAATCAGAAACTTGTAAAAAAATGACTAATAATTATAATCCCTACCATAATGTTAATATTAGAATGAAACCAGGGGCAGCAGCAACCTATTCCCAAAAGAAAACCGAAACGTATTATATAACTTTGCTAGAATGATTACTCCTTATTATCAAGACCATTATGTACCATATCCTCATTGTGTGATATGTCTCAAAGCCAAAAGGTTAATAATAAAGGACATATGGTCCACCACTCATATATTCAGATATGACTGGATCCCTGTGTGGAGAAACAATTCATTTGGATACAGTTTAGTTTACAGGTTTGCCATTTGGTCTCCCGATCTTAACCATCTTTATCCTTACTACAAAAAGCATCAATACAATATAACCTGTTCTTTGGTATACCCACACGAAATGACAAGGATGGAAACTATACTGCTAACCTAGGTGCCAAATGATCAGGTAACCAAAGAATATCTAACATTTCTGAAGGATGGATACTTTACTTACTGATGTCATGATGGCCTCCCTAAACCAATCCATTCGGTGTGTTTCCAATGCTATTCCAATAGCATGGCGGTATTGCTGGTCTTCAATACAACGGCGAAACATGTTATTGAGGAGAGTTTCCAGTCGGGAATCCATTTTAGCATCCTTCTGTGCCCGTAGCTTGATGTAGTGATCTATCGCATGCACTGGTGGGAAACCACAGTATATAAAATTCTATAAAAGATGGTGCAAAAAATCAACCACCTCACTCACAAAATTACACTTAGTTGCTTATAACTAAACAAAGAAAATCAAATTTCTACTGGCTGCAACTTCCATTCTTTAACAAAAGAATAATAAGAATACATTTAAAAGTTACCTTTGATAGTATCAATATACAGTTGATTGGGATCTTGGTGTAGCATGGGACCAGACCGGAGTGCATAAGTAAGGGAATCAAGGTATGATCCCAAATGAAAATATACTTTGGATACAAGTAGGGCAGCCAATTCTCGCTTTGGAAAAGACCCATCTTCTTCAAGCTTTTCACTGTCAAAAATAATATGATAATAAGCCATTTAAAAAGATATGAAAACTAACAAACTTCAACAAAGGTATACATTATTACATGAAACAGTATTCTATCTATCTACCTACTTATACCTCCAATGTCTGTTCCCTTCAGGAACTCCCTCAAGGGGATGGCTTCTGCAAAAGATTCTCCATAACTGGTGAACACCAATGCCATTTTTTAGCCTTTAGTGCCTCACCCTTAAGTGGCCACTAGCAGAGGGCAACTCCAGCACAGTGTTTTCTGAGGCTCCTACCTAATGTCTTATTATTATCATTAAAACAAATTTCTTAATATAGGGTCATGTCAGATGCCATGTTCCTCAGCAATTGGTGGGTCAGGCGAGGAGCCTTTTTCCTCATTTCATCCTGTTTATATACTCTTTGTACCATTCGTGTTCTATCCCCTGAAGGGGTTTGGAAAAACTGATGAAATGGCAACTACCATCACAATAATGTCATGCCTTGCAACAGTACACTAATCATGAAACTATTACTCAGAATGATGAAATCTCCCACAGGAGTGCTAAAATGATCCTGGATATATATATATAAAAATCAATGTCATACAAAATATAACCTACACTTTTAAAAAAGGGGGTGACTGTATTGTTGACTGGTTGGTAAGGTTATTTAATGTATGTATGACTCATGGTGAGGTGCCTGAGGATTGGCGGAATGCGTGCATAGTGCCATTGTACAAAGGCAAAGGGGATAAGAGTGAGTGCTCAAATTACAGAGGTATAAGTTTGTTGAGTATTCCTGGTAAATTATATGGGAGGGTATTGATTGAGAGGGTGAAGGCATGTACAGAGCATCAGATTGGGGAAGAGCAGTGTGGTTTCAGAAGTGGTAGAGGATGTGTGGATCAGGTGTTTGCTTTGAAGAATGTATGTGAGAAATACTTAGAAAAGCATATGGATTTGTATGTAGCATTTATGGATTTGGAGAAGGCATAAGATAGAGTTGATAGAGATGCTCTGTGGAAGGTATTAAGAATATATGGTGTGGGAGGCAAGTTGTTAGAAGCAGTGAAAAGTTTTTATCGAGGATGTAAGGCATGTGTACGTGTAGGAAGAGAGGAAAGTGATTGGTTCTCAGTGAATGTAGGTTTGCGGCAGGGGTGTGTGATGTCTCCATGGTTGTTTAAATTGTTTATGGATGGGGTTGTTAGGGAGGTGAATGCAAGAGTTTTGGAAAGAGGGGCAAGTATGAAGTCTGTTGGGGATGAGAGAGCTTGGGAAGTGAGTCAGTTGTTGTTCACTGATGATACAGCGCTGGTGGCTGATTCATGTGAGAAACTGCAGAAGCTGGTGACTGAGTTTGGTAAAGTGTGTGAAAGAAGAAAGTTAAGAGTAAATGTGAATAAGAGCAAGGTTATTAGGTACAGTAGGGTTGACGGTCAAGTCAATTGGGAGGTGAGTTTGAATGGAGAAAAACTGGAGGAAGTGAAGTGTTTTAGATATTTGGGAGTGGATCTGGCAGCGGATGGAACCATGGAAGCAGAAGTGGATCATAGGCTGGGGGAGGGGGCGAAAATTCTGGGAGCCTTGAAGAATGTGTGGAAGTCGAGAACATTATCTCGGAAAGCAAAAATGGGTATGTTTGAAGGAATAGTGGTTCCAACAATGTTGTATGGTTGCGAGGCGTGGGCTATGGATAGAGTTGTGCGCAGGAGGATGGATGTGCTGGAAATGAGATGTTTGAGGACAATGTGTAGTGTGAGGTGGTTTGATCAAGTAAGTAACGTAAGGGTAAGAGAGATGTGTGGAAATAAAAAGAGCGTGGTTGAGAGAGCAGAAGAGGGTGTTTTGAAATGGTTTGGGCACATGGAGAGAATGAGTGAGGAAAGATTGACCAAGAGGATATATGTGTCGGAGGTGGAGGGAATGAGGAGAAGAGGGAGACCAAATTGGAGGTGGAAAGATGGAGTGAAAAAGATTTTGTGTGATCGGGGCCTGAACATGCAGGAGGGTGAAAGGAGGGCAAGGAATAGAGTGAATTGGAGCGATGTGGTATACCGGGGTTGACGTGCTGTCAGTGGATTGAATCAAGGCATGTGAAGCGTCTGGTGTAAACCATGGAAAGCTGTGTAGGTATGTATATTTGCGTGTGTGGACGTATGTATATACATGTGTATGTGGGTGGGTTGGGCCATTTCTTTCGTCTGTTTCCTTGCGCTACCTCGCAAACGCGGGAGACAGCGACAAAGCAAAAGAAAAAAAAAAACTTTTAAGACAAAACTAAAAACAAAGTATAACTAATAAATGGTGATCTATAACAATAACATAGAGAAGACAAAATCTTCTAAAGTTTAAAGGGAATATAAAAGAAAATCTTCCCATCTGTCAATTTTATCAAAACTTCTTCAGAGGAAGAATGGCAAAAGAACAGGACAAGATTTACATGACCCAAACTAAATCAAGAACAAGACTCCTTACCTGACCAATAAACAACTATGGAACAATAATGTCAGAGAGGTGTGGCAGCATGCACTGTCTGACTGAGTGTACTGACTAGAGAGAGCTGAAATTATCTGGGCATATGGAGAGGTTGAGTGAAGACACAGTGACAAAGAAGATCTATGTGTCAAAAGTAGAGGCAGCAAAAAGAAAGGAAAAAATGAGGAAAATATGGTGATTTGGGGTCTGAACATTCTGGAGGATGAGAGGCAAGCAATGCACAGCATGGACTGAAGCAACATGGTACAGTTTATGGGGAGCACTTTGCTGTCAATGATCTGAACCATGGCATATGAAGTAGTCAAACTAAACCAAGAAGTCCGCAAGGCCTGGTGTGCAATTGAGGCCAGTATTCAATTGTTCCTAACAGCCTTGCTATATCAGGTAAGAAAATTATTTATGTTACCTGAAAAGGCACAGGCAATTGAGGACCTAATCAAAGCCATCCCATTAACACTGTTTCCTGGCACTACCTTGTTGATGCAGGAAATGGCAATCAAGTACAATAAGTACAATCAAAATAATAATTTTCTATTATTATACATAACTGCTGTTTCCTGCGTCAGCAAGGTAGCGCCAAGAAACAGACGAAGAATGGTCCATCCACTCATATACACACATATATACATAAATGCCCATATACATATCAACATATACACACATATGTACATACAGACACACACACACACACATATATAAATATATACACATGTACATATTCATACTTGCTTGCCTCCATCCATTCCTGTCGCTACCCCGCCCCACAGGAAACAGCAGCACTACCCCTTGCTTCAGCAAGGTAGCACCAAGAAAACAGAAAAAGGCCACATTTGTTCACACTCAGTCTCTAGAGGTCATGTGCAATGCACTGAAACCACAGCTCCCTATTTACATCCAGGCCCCACAGACCTTTCCATGGTTTACCCCAGACATTTCACATGCCCTGATTCAGTCCACTGACAGCATATTGACCTCAGTATGCCACATCATTCCAGTTCACTTTATTCCTGCTTCTAGGGGAAACAGGAGTCAAGTGGAGTGTGCTCATCCTCCTCAAGCTCAGAATGGGGTGTCCAAATGTGTGTGGATGTAACCAAGATGAGACGAAAGGAGAGATAGGTAGTATGTTTGAGGAAAGGAACCTGGACGATCTAGCTCTGAATGAAATGAAGCTCAAGGTTAAAGGGGAAGAAAGAATGGTTTGGAAAAGTCTTGGGAATAAAGTCAGGGGTTGTTGAGGACAAGGGCTAAGGAAGGAGAAGCACTACTCCTGAAACAGGAGTTGTAGGAGTGTATGATAGAGTTCAAGAAAGTAAGATTGATGTGGGTAAAACTGAAAGTAGATGGAGAGAGATGGGTGATTATTGGTGCTTATGCACCTGGTCATGAGAAGAGAGATCATGAAAGGCAAGTATTTTGGGAGCAGCTGAGGGAGTGTGTCAGCAGCTTTGGTGCACAAGACCAGGTATTAGTGATGGGTGATTTAAATGCAAAGAGGAGTAATGTGGCATTTGAGGGCATAATTGGTGTACATGGGGTATTCAATAATGTGAATGAAAATGGTGATGAGCTAGTGGATTTGTGTGCTGAAAAAATGACTGGTGATTTTTACTAAGACCCAACAAGACATTTAATCACACTGCAAAATTCATTAAAAAACAAAATTTTGAACAAGACCATGCAAGTACTTTATCATCAGAACTGTAAAAGCACCTCTTCACTAGGCACTCATAGATATTATACCGTCCATCAGAAACAACATCACACCCTAACCTTAGGTTCTTCTGGGATAAGGTATCTGAACCTTACTCAACAATCTGCTGCTACCTGACTTTCAGAATAAGAGCCCCCTCCTATATTCAATGCATCCATCAAAACCTCAGCAAAATCACCAAACTTCAAGGCATGGACTCTGGAGGTTCTGTAAACTAATCCACCAACTAGGAAATTCAGAAGCCCCTTGGGAATATGGATGACCATGTATAGTTGCGAAGAGGGTGCAGATGCCCACATTATTTTTCTTCTTTTTTTCACCTCCACATTCCTGTAAAGCACAAACACCTTCACATTTCCCTAGCAGCTGCTCCAAAAGATGTTAAGATGTTATGGTGAGGGAAGGTAATGACAATGTCTGTCCCAAAAATGTCAACACATCAAATAGAGGAACTCTATAGTAATCACAGCATCAGCACATTTCTGAACTTGTCCTCAGTAATACAAAGAAAAATCAAAATCTGAATGTACCTTTTTAATCCAAATCATGTAGGACTTCACTGGTAACTTATTGGAATATGCCTCAATTGATAATAGAACATATGTTAAAACTCCATGAATCAATGCCCTAATCTCGTACACTCCATTTTGAAGGAAATATCACCCAAAAATAATCAAAGAAAGCAAAATCAAATGATTCAAGAAGAATGAAGGTTTTGGGAAGCAGGGTTTATTCAGGAAAAGAACAAGACTGGGCTGTGCTTAATTCAAAAACTTAACCATGAACTGCGAAGTATGTAAACTAACTTTGAAAACCACAAATCTTTCATCTGGGAAGCAGTGGAAATAATCGAGGCCCCTTTACTTTTAAGCTGACTGTCCAGTAAAATAACTGAAGCACTGGTAGACACTCTCTGAATGAGAATGTGGGCATACAGAGGAAACGATCCCAAAACATTCTGTCCCTTTTATAAAAAAAAAAGTTGACACAGTATCACAGCCTGTGAAACTATGGAAAATGGATTAGGCTGTGAATTTATCTTCTCCCAGAGCTGGGAGATGGAAATATGAGGGTGGACAAAGTTCTTCCCTGGTGATGGGAATATGGTGCACAGGTGGGGGCACTTCCTAGTCAAGGTGACAAATACATCAGTATTCAAAATGGAAAAAAAAAGTGGCAGAGCCAATCTGTAAGGCATCCTGCAAATGAAACATTAAGTTTCATGTCCACATCTTCATGATCGCATGCTATGGTTGGTTCCTAAGATGACAATTCTATGACCAGACATAGTGACAACCTCCTTGTTAGGGGGAATTTACTGCTGGGAATATGTCAGAGAGGAATGCAAAGAGCTCTTGCTTGTTAGCTGGGTCTTGCAGACTGTCTTGACAATTCCCAAGAATCTTGTTCTGATTACCAACCTCCTGATACCTTTGCTTCTTTTCTCCCCTTTGGATTCTTTGATGCCATTCCTTGAAGGACGTGCACACATCAACTCTTGGTGTTCTCTAACTGATTAACTGATTCATGTTGTCGGAAAGAAGGACATCATTACCATAGTCTACAAATATTGAGAGAGAGAGAGAGAGAGAGAGAGAGAGAGAGAGAGAGAGAGAGAGAGAGAGAGAGAGAGAGAGGATGGGGGGTCATAGGTGGGTCTCATGCATGAAAGAGGTACCCATATTTGCCTCCCTGTGCTAAGCCACAATGCAGAATTGGGAGAAAAGGTCCACAACAATAATCAAACTTGAAATATCAAATTCCTTGGTTCTGAGCTTGGGCAATGTACATCTGAAGAACTGAAGGGAGTTCTTGACTGGGTCATATACAGAAAGGGTGCAATCTAACAGCAGTGACTCATGGTAACTGTCCTATTGGTTTATGGCAGACACAGATTCACTTAAAACAAAAAACAAAGCGAGTTTCCAAAATCAGTAGCTCTGGCGTGTCATCCACAAAAGGAATGCCCATGCCACTAATGGTCTACACCATACTCAGAGCTTCCTGTTTACAGTTCTAAGTAAACTGGCAGCATTTTCCATTTTCTTATGAAAAGTATTCCTCAATTTTCTGCAAGGGAATGGGCATCAGAGATATAGACTGACAGACAGACATACTTTTTGAATCCATGGGAAAAGTGTGAGTATCTCACATGAAGAACATGGAAGAAAATTGCTTTTATCCACTCAGTCCCCATTTTGCCAAACTCTAGTCCTGAGCTGTCTCGACTATTTAGTGGTTTACAAATCAAAGATAAAAGATATATCTCTCAACGCTCATGGAACAAACCAACCCTGGAAAGGAAAATTATCATGGATGCTTAAAAAGACTAAAATTGAGGAGCTATGAACTATATGAAATGTATGAAATAAAGAGCTATTGACCCAAAAGTCATAAACATATCAAATTTTGAAATATGCCATTAGTGCCCCCCAAATATCTAATACTCCTATTGGATACATGCAACAAAACTCAACATCAATCATTCAAACCTCATGCTCTCATAAAAGGTGTCCTCCAGAAAGATTACATAAGATACAATGAAAAACTATATCTTAAATACTCACATCTTTTGTATAGAGTCTGCAATTTCTGGCCAAAATGTGTCTGTAATCTCATTTAATCTCTCCAGTGCAAACACTCGCAGTTGGTCTTCATTTTCATCCAGCAAGGCTAAGATGCCCGCTACAAAAGTAAGAAAATGAAATTTACTTTAATTTCTACTTTGGTTATCTGAAAAAGTCATGCATAAATATATTATCTACTTGTGCCACTAAATTTTTCATCTTGACCAAAAGTACTCTAAACAGACTCTGCATGAAATAATAACTCTGAGATAGGAGAATGAGTGCCTAATCCAGCAATTACCCGCTCTGCCTCCCAACCCATCTTACGTTCCTGAATTAGCCATAAAAAGTAGGAAGGGTTTCAAAAATCAAGAGCAAATGCTAAGTTAATTATATAGATTTTTTTGTCCAAATATGGAAATGCAACTAATCTAACCAATCAAAAACCAAAGTGATGAAAATAAACTGATATGTGATTCAAAAATTGCTATTTGACTTCTGGTGATGCCTTATTTCATTGGGTAAGGGGCTACAAAGGCAACTACCATTCACAACACAGACAAGGAAAACAAACCACTCCCCGATTACTGAACTATTTTTTCTAAACTGAATTATTGCTGCTCAATAAGTGGAACACCTTCTATAGGAAAAGTCTAGAACTCCTTACATAACGAAGTGTAAGGGGATTAATTACTATATATAGTTACACAGTACAAAAGAAGTGCAGAAGTGCAAGGTAAGGAGAGCCTTCAGTGTGGTTCCTACAGCATTCAAGAATCCAGTCATATCCAATGACAGCAGATAAAGAGCAGAGGTGATGTACTGTGCATGTCTTTATGAGGTTAGCCAAGGGCAATTAACCCTTAAACACCGGAGGTCTTGAAGAATATTCACTGCAATTTGAGCAAAAGTGTTCACAGTTTTTGTTTCCCACTATAAAATGAGAGACAAATATATGTAAAATTAAAACAAATATAAAAAGAATCAGTTTATTCTTCTTATGGCCATGGAACAACTCTAAAGTTAACACACAGACCCCCTGAAGGAGTAGTGGACAAATGGTTTTGAAGACTGTACATCGTTCAAATTTTCTATTTCTCATTATGAAATGAAAGCAATATGTAAAACTAAAATCTATGAACAAAAACTATTTTTTGTACACATGGTCATGGTATACTGCTGTACCTAATGTACAGATCCTACCGGAGAGTGGTGGAGAAATGGTGTAGCAGGGGGTTTGAAAGGTCACTAAATGTGTTCAATGATAAAAGTGGCGGATGTAGTAGTGAGATTACAAGCTCACTCAGCTATCCTACAAATGTTATTAAGGTAAAACCCTTTGAACATCATAGGTTTAAGCTTTCTAAAATAAGGTTAGATCAATTACTTGTAATTTTTCTTTTTGTCTTATAATTTCCCACCTCTTCTTCAAAGCCCTGCATACTCTGTTAGTACCTAAGCTTTTCACACACACGACGCCAATACTGTAAAGAAGCTTCCCTACTCTAGATTACTCCCCTCTAGATCAACTGTGAGAGGTATATGGTGTCTACTGTTATGCATTTTACAAAAATCCATTAAGTTCTTTCATACAGTACCCCCTAAACTAGACCTTTGTCTATACCTGAACAAGAATACTGAAACATTCAGACAAACCTCCACTACAAAGAGTTGGGTACGGTTTTCACGGATTCTGTTGATTTTCAACGTCTGACCTGATATGATGTTACTATACACCAAATTTTATATCCCTTACCACTACAGCCTTATAAAACATTGCAAAATATATTTGTCCAAAACTAGAAGAAAATCCCTCAACACCCAAAGCTAATAGCGTGGGAGAAATCTGCTGATAAATGACCTAGTACTATCTTACCGAATAATATCCATGTAAGTTTCAATTAATAAAGAGTAAAAAAAAAGAAAAAAATAGATGTATCTTGACCCCTATCTCAACCCCTTTGATTCCGCATCATCTCGTTATAAAAAAAAAAAATCTTTTCGCTAATCTGACACTGTAAATATATCATGAATTACTTTTTTCTTAAAAAATGCCTTTAAAAACAGGTTTCTAAACCACTTACACCAATCAAAATCTCTATGCTACCGGGTGCTGAACGAGGAAGGTGACAAGCCTCAATACAAATGTTGTCATGACGCCTTCAACACTTGCCATTTACTTTTTCCACTTACAATCTTACTTCCTGAGAGTTAAATCTAACTGCAGTGTCACTTACGCACAACCATAACACCAAATATCACTACAAAATAAGATATATCACCTGCAGATGTAATGAAGCCCATTTTACGACAAAGTGACTTCACAACTTTGATGATTCGGTGTCGTTGGTATCAGAGCGGCGAACACTTCCAGCGAATAGTTCAGGCAGAGATGATTCTAAGGTACCGAACAATTGTAGCGACTGATTCAGGTAGCGATTGTTAAAAATCATGAACAGTTTCAACGAAAAATCTAAATAGCAGCCAAAATAAGGTAGCGAACACTTTCGGCAAATAATTCAGACAGCAAATAGATATATCAACTAGTGCACGAATAAGTATTAAAAGAATCACAATCCAAAATGCAACCATTTTTTTATGTATTCGCGTTAATTTTTTTTTACATTAATGTGGTAATATAAGCAATAACTGATGACAACATGCAGGTATTCTAAACCTTTAATAAATGAATAACTTATCAAACATACTGCACCCAAGACTCAGTTATACTTCTATTATCAATACATCTCTTGCCTTCATACAAGACTTTCTAAACTACCGTGTAGTTCCAGCTTTATTATGTTGTTTGCCTAGGTTAAATATAATTATGTGAATATCTTAGATTCAATCCTTTAGTATGTTTAAGTATCCACAACTCTTGTTTTAAATGAATGACTTAAATAACTGTGTGCGTTTAAAATTCTTATTGGAGAAAACGGCTGCACATGGTTTAAAAAAAAAAAAAGCACCATCTAGGTAAAATTCATTGGATGATGGTATACTAACCTCTCAATAGAGGACAGGTTAACAAATATAAGTTACCCCAATTGTATCTCTCTTTAGGTTCATGGTTATAGGAGGTAAACAATACTACTGCACATTTTTAATGCCTTTGATTTCTAAGTCACTGAAATTCTGGTGAAACCTTTACAAGATAATGTAATCAAGGTTCCGGGACAAGAGAGAGAGAGAGAGAGAGAGAGAGAGAGAGAGAGAGAGAGAGAGAGAGAGAGAGAGAGAGAGAGAGAGAGAGAGAGAGAGAGAGAGAATCCATAACAGCATGGCCGGGGACGAGGTTGTTTTACTTACATATCCGTAATTCAACAGCCTCTTTCACCTACGGATAAGAGGAAGGGACTCGGCGATGTCCTTCAGAAGCCTCTCTCTCTCTCTCTCTCTCTCTCTCTCTCTCTCTCTCTCTCTCTCTCTCTCTCTCTCTCTCTCTCTCTCTCTCAAACATACTATTAATATTCGAAACTAGGAAAACAACGAGTTCATAAAACAAAATACATGTTATATTTTACGTAACGATACCTAAGTGTGGGCGAGGGTCTTTTTTTATGTCTAAAAGAAGATTGTGATGGACACAAAAACAAAAAAAGCAATAGAGATCTATCTCATACGATGCACATAATACGTATAAAAACTTCGTAGGATAAAAAAACTCATGAAATTATCATTCTTGTTCAGATCTTACATATACATCAATGATTATAAGAAAACATGAGGATTTAAACAATAATACATAAAGAATTTTGATGACCGTATGATTTAAGGAAGCCAACCATACATCTCACGGGAATTATCACAACTTTTACGATATCTTTCATTTTATGAAAAGAATGAAAACAGTTGCAGTGACACAAGATGGTTCTTTCTCCAACCTTCTTCCTCCTCTTCCTTCAAGACTTTCCTTTACCCTCAGACAGACCACAGTGTCAAGAGTCCTCTCGTGTGCAAAATAACCTCACAATTACATCACAGTCACCCTGACGTGACCCCTAAGCAACAACAACAACAATGGAACACTACATCACGCAACTGGTACACTGGCTCACCCAAGAGCAATTTTGCCAGCAACACTACATATGTCGACTATCTCTCTTAACCCCTCGTAGAAGCAAATCCAGCCTGCATTCTCCTCCGTGAACATATATGTATGGACATTTCTCAAACCATATAACTCAACAAGCTGTTCATCAGTTTCATTTACAACGGTTACCTTACGTAACACCCACTAATCAAACCTTCAGATGCCAAGTTATTCGTTCAAATTTGTTATCAAATATTCAATCGCCTGCGTCAACATTCCCGAAGCATCCATTCAGCTCCTTCCCAAAAGACTCGCTTCTCTCATTCATCTCTCTTGCTACCAGATTCATAAGTACTGACAATCACACACCTCTTGTAATTCACTGTCATTCGCACCCACATCGGTCTAAGATTTACTCCTTTACATTCTTTGATGAACGCGTTTCCATAACTCTTCCTTCACCAGAAGTTCCACCCCATCCGTTGCTCTTATCGCACTAACCCTTGAATTCAGCCTTTGTACTTTGCTAAACCATTCTTCCCCTTGATCTTGCTTTCACTCAGCTCCACAACATCCGGACTCCTCTCATCTTAGTTACATCTACGTACATTCAGATACCCCACCCTGAACCTTTGATGGAGTGGTCCTCGTTTGGGTCATTTCGATTCTGTTTCTTCTATTAGAAAGTGACAGTATAAACGGGGGGAAGAGTTTCCAGTCCTCTGTTCCCACGTCTGTTAGCCCCCTTTTTTTTTCGGCAGGTAGGAGCGTTGAATAACCTCTCCACCACCGTCATCGCGTCTCCGTCCAAAGCTTTACTACACACACACACACACACACACACACACACACACACGTGTGAAACTACACTACATCGGCAACTAAGCGTTGCACCTTCCTTACTGTGTACTGCCCACTACCCATCTCTCCAACATGACAAGCGTTAATGAAGCGTATTATAAGACGCATCATGTCCATAATGCAACCCCTAGAGTCTACACGCATCCTAAAACACAATCACACATCACCTCACTTCTTATCCTGTGGTCTCACCTGCTGGACGTGGCAAGCTACCTGAGAGCTGCATGGGCTGGAAATCACCGCCTTCTCATTTATTTTCCAAAAGAAGGAACACATAAAGGAGTCAAACGAGAATGTTTACGGTCTGGACATCTGTTTCCGACGCTACCGTGCTCACGTAGAAGGTGACGAGGCGTTTTATTACTCATAATTACTGATACTGGACGTACAAACAGTAACTTACCTAAAACAAAGCTCAAGAGGAAAGGGGGAGAATGGTTTGAAAATGACAAGAGTAAAGTCAGGGTTTGGTGAAAGGACAAGAACTAAGGAAGGAGGAGCACTACTCCTGAAGTAGAAGTTGTGGGAGTATGTGAAAAAGTGTAAGGAAATTAATTCTAGACTGGTGTGGGTAAAAATGATGAAAGTGGTTGGCGAGATATGGGTGATGAAAGAGCACGAGAGGCAAATGCTTCACAGCAGCTGAGTGAGTGTGTTAGCAATTTTGATGCAAGAGAACGGGTATTTGTGATGAGTGATCTGAATGCAAAGGTGAATGAAGCGGCAGTTGGGGTGCATGAGGTATTCAATATTATGAATGGAAATTGTGAGCAGCTTGTGGATTTGTGTGCTGAAAAAGGACTGGGGATTGGGAATACCGGTTTAAAAAGAGAGACATACACAAGTATACGTATGTGAGCAGGAAAGATGGTTAGCAGGCATTATTGCATTACGTATCAAAATTGATAAGCGTGTAAAAGAGACACTTTTGGATGTAAATGTGCTGACAGGGGCAGCTGGTGGGATGTCTGATCATTATCTCGCGATTTGTAAAGGATTTAGGAAAAGAGGAGACAATGTCAGAGAGAAGAGAGTTGTGAAAGCAAGTGAGCTTCGAAAAATGACTTGTGTGAAGAAATACCAAGAAGAAGTGATTATATAACAGCAAAAGGTGAGAGTAAATGAAGAAAGGTGATTGGGTGAGAAATGGGAGATATTTAGGGAAGCAGTCTGCCATGAGCGAGAGATGTATGTGGCATGGGAAAGGTGGGAGGTGGACAGATTTGAAAGGATAATGAGTGGTGGGATGAAGGAGTAAAATTGCTAGTGAAAGAGAAAGAAGAGGCATTTTGGTGGTACTTATAGGAAAGGAGAATGTGAGGAAAGAAGCCAAATGGAAGGTGCAAGGGTTGAAAAAAAGAGGGGGAAATGAGAGTTGGGGTGAGCTACTCGAGTATCAGTAAACTTTAGGGAGAATAAGGTCTTTTGTTCGGAGTTTAACAATATTCTAAAAACAAGAGAACAAATAGGAACATTGTTGAAGGGTGCAAAGGGGGAAGGGGTAACAGGTAATGATGAAGTGAGGAGATGGAGTGAGTATTTTGAAGAACTGTTGAATGTGTTTGATGATAGAGTGGCGGAGTGTAGGGTGTTTTGGTCAGGGTGGTATGCGAAGTGTCTCTAGAGAGTCATGAGGAGTGGTTTGGTCTGTATATGTGTATGCATGTATATGTGCGAGTATGGGCATGTTTACCATATGGCGTCCTAGCTTCGCCTCTTCTGTGTATCTCAACTGACTTATATATTTCTCTTTTGTGTCTCCCCTGACGATGTGATTATTACACGAAAGTGCACTTGGGAACTTTTCATGTTTCATTTTCCCCGTGGACTCATAGGAATATATATATATATATATATATATATTTTTTTTTTTTTTTTTTTTTCATACTATTCGCTATTTCCCGCAATAGCGAGGTAGCGTTAAGAACAGAGGACTGGGCCTTTGAGGGAATATCCTCACCTGGACCTCTCCTCTGTTCCTTCTTTTGGAAAAAAAAAAAACGAGAGGGGAGGATTTCCAGCCCCCCGCTCCCTTCCCTTTTAGTCGCCTTCTACGACACGCAGGGAATACGTGGGAAGTATTCTTTCTCCCCTATCCCCAGGGAATATATATATATATATATATATATATATATATATATATATATATATATATATATATATATATATATATATATATATATATATATATATGGGGATTGGGGAGAAAGAATGCTTCCCACGTATTTCCTGCGTGTCGTAGAAGGCAACTAAAAGGGGAGGGAGCGGGAGGCTAGAAATCTACCTCTCTCTTTTTTTGATTTTCCAAAAGAAGGAAAAGAGAAGGGGACTAAGTGAGGATATTCCCTCTGTAGCTCAGAAATGGCGATATATATATATATATATATATATATATATATATATATATATATATATATATATATATATATATATATATATATATAT